>NW_010292334.1:17839-74119 GCF_000700745.2 Antrostomus carolinensis | reverse complement strand
CACTTGGCCTTGTTGAACTTCATTCCATTAACATTCTTGTTTCACTGCATATTTATATTGCTAATCAATCCTAACATTGTGCCAGAAAACATGGTACGTTACCAGAATAAGTGGTGTATTTAAATGTTTTTAGATGTTTAGGTGATGATTCCTTTCCTGGTGTCTTTATTTGGCCAAACAGAGTTCCTAATCAAAGAAAGGGTTTTTAAGTTCTTTCAGTGATGTTGAAGGCCTGTCCTGAAGTCATTGTGTGTTGTTTTAATGTATATTACTTTATACCTTATTTGCTGCTTCAGCGCTTTCTTCTCTCAGTGATTGAGTGGCTCTAGTTAAATACGTTGAGTGTTTTAGGAAACATTTCAAATCAAAGAATTTGTTAATTGCAAGCTCTGAAGGGAACAGATTCTTAAAAATTAGAGCTGGGTTTGAAGTGCAATTAAAGGAGATGGGAGGCCTTATGGGCACACCTGTAGTCCTTCTTCTTTACTTGCTTCATGTGTTGGATGTTTGCTCAGTTTTCTCTACAATATGGCATAGTAATTTAATACTAGCAAACAAATTTAATTGAATAGGAAAGAATCAAAATCCAAGTGATGACTTCTTGTTTGTCAGTTCTTTTCTGAAATGAAACCCTTGAATTTGTAACAGACCTCTGAAGAACAAATAATGGGGTTTTTTTATAACCACTGTGTTGAGTTGATAGGGATTCCAGCTGTTAGTAATTACGTTGTATATCAGCTGACGTTGCCTCAAATTTCACTATCTTTCATCATACTAAACATCACAGACTGTGTTCATAAACAGAATCCTCTTTCAGCTGCTCTTTGTCCTGACCAGTAAAACCAGAAGGGTTGGATGGATTATTTAATATTTGTTTCTCTCTGTAATGGGTGATTGAGACCCATATGAATCCAGCTTGGACAGTCCAAAAACTGTTCCAGACTTTGTTAAAAGTTTGTACCTTCGAATTGGTTTCATTGTTTAAATTAATGCTTCCCTTTCTCTGTTCATTATACTTTGAAACAGACTGTATAATGTTATGTGATGTTGAATTGCAGTTATTCTTTTACTTGTAGTGTACTTTGCAGTTGTAATTACATGTGTATAATGCTGTATGTTTATACTTGTGTTGTTGTGTATCTGCTGATATAAACTGATTGAATTTTGCCTCTTGAAACTGCTTGGGTCTATTCATTCAGGCCAGATTAAAAGATTTTCAACGTGTCAGCTAGGGATAATGCTCTTTCCTTACTGAATGCCTTTTACTGTGGCTAAATGAAAAAGCAGCGAGTAAGGTGCCATGTCCCCTGGTGGCTCCTTTAGCTTGGGAAGGCTCTAACTATTTAAGTCAATAGGGCTGCTGATGTAAAGACATGGGTCTCATAGCAGGATATGCTCCTTCCTCATGTCCAGATGGTACAATAATGGAGAAGAAAACTGTAATGAAATGTGCTTACAGTTCCTGTCTGGTATGGTGAAAATGTGGTGGAGATCAAGTCTGCAAATCATTTTATGGCCTATTTGCCAGTACTTACCACTGTTTTATTTTGCTCTCACTCCACAGAGGCAAGTAAACTCGTCATGTCATATGTAGCTGCTGTGTGTGGAAAAGGGGCAGAGGTTAATCAAGTAAAAGAACAACTTTTGCAGTCAAATCCAGTTCTTGAAGGTAAGAATCTCATGGAGCATGTAAGAGCATATTACCTCTGTGTGTATCAGTTTTCTGCTGATCTGATTTGGAAAATTATCTGTTGTTGTTTCATTGTTATTTGGTATCCAAAACCATAGGAGATGCTTTTTGTGAAAACAGCTACACAATTTTATTCAGTTACAGAGAGATTTTCTTGAGAAAAAAAAAAATCTGTTTTCCTCATGGAGGGAGAGCTTAGGAACTTAGTTCATATTTCCCAGACTCCTCCTGCTGTTCTCTGAGGGCGTACCCTTTCTTAACCCTGCTTGATGATGCTTGGCTATATCAAAAGACTTCAGTTCCTCTGATTGATTTCCTTCCAAATTATATTACTGTAGTCTCTAGTAAACAAATAAGCTCTGTAAAGCATTATTTTTCTTTTAGAAAAAAAAGAGTGAAGAAATAGGTCTTAGAAAAAATTAAGCCAATCCATATGCATGCCTGTTGTTCCCTGAGACTTATTGTTTCCTGGGTCTGGTGACTCTGTCGGCCTGTCTTCCTGAAAATTGAGAATCCTGCTCTCCCATGAAAGACTTTTTTTTAAAAAAAAAATAAAAAATAAAATAAATTAGTTGTTTTTAATTTAAAGACTTTGGTTTCCAGAAACAGGATCTTAATTTTTCCTGGAGATAGACTGTATGGTCCTCAAAGCTTGCAGTTTTGTTCTATTGTCTAATAATTGCCTCCAGGAGTGCCTTGGTTAGCACTGACTAATTAAGGTCTATTGTGTTGATTCCTGGCTCAGTCTTTCCCACTGTTCTCTAGGCTATTGTGGTGCTGAGGCAAATTCTCGTTACTTCCGTACAATAATTTTGCATTATGGCCAGATGATATGCAGTGTTTTTAATACTGTTGAGTGTCAAGATTTCATTTATTGCCTAGCTATCTATATGTATATACGATGATTTGGACTCTCTAGGAGCAAACACTCTACATCTACAGGTGAGAAGATGGGGAGAAAATTATAAAAAGGAGAGGGAGTGCAAAAGTTGGCTGAGAGTGGTGAACTGGATGGCTAAAATGTGGTCATTGACTGTGCACAAAACAAATTGTAAGCAAAGACTTGTAAAGAAAGGATGAAATGTTAAAATTTAAGAATAATAAAAATGCTGGATAAGCCTTTCTTTGATGATCAGATATTTTCCATTTAAAGCTGAATGAGAGGATTGTACTCTTCCATTGTTTTGGATTCACAGAGAAGAGCTATGTTGCTTTTATCACTATTTGGAAGGCAGATTTCAGATGTAGACAGAAATAGCATGGGAAGTATGGAGGGTTTTGTTTTGGGTTTTTTTGCCAAGGCTAGGTTGCTCCCTAGGGACTACCAAATGTATTAGATTTCTTGTTGGTTTGTGAATCTTTGTTTTAATGCAAGAGGAATAGACTAAGGTTGCAGAAGACTGCCTTATCATTTTAAGGTATTATTTGTTCTACTTGGTGCACTGGTAACTGCCTATTTAGCTTTTTAGAAGGTAGGACACTGGATTATTCCACAAGGCCGCTGAGCAAGCCTGGCTGCTCATATACATTTTAGACAGAAATTAAGCATTTGTGGTTAGATTTATTTTTCTTTGGTTATGTAGTCCTGTTTCAGTTGAGCTGCAGTGCAAGAAAATGACATAAATGTTACGTATACATAATTTATCTTATGGGAATTTTTTTTTTAACTGCAGTTGCTACTGTAAATTAACTTTTAGAAACAATGAACTTAAGGGAAAGCTGAGGAATGTGTCTCATGCTTTATAATGGAACGTTTGTTCTTGATTCTGTGCAGTTATAAATGACTGTACTGTTCAGTACTGTCATTAAGAAAATGCAACTCAGATTTGGTTGTTGAAAAGATGATTTATTGCAGAGCATAAAGATTCTAAAAACAATTCTTTCACTTATCCTTGGCCTTCAGGAGCAACAAACTTTTCCTTTTGCCTTCAGTTCTCTGATCAAGAATAAGTCTACTCATGCAAGTTTGTTGAAGCCTAAAAGCATGTCTTTATTTCTGTCCAAAAAACATTGACTTGACTTGATCTTTGAAAACATATGTGCTATATAAATAAATACTGTGATAAATAAAGTCTATTGGAGTAGGAGTGCTATACTTAATAATGTAGGCGACACTCCTATTTGCCTTGGTGTGCTTTGACAATGTGTGATGTTTAGAGCTTGAACTGTCCTCCAGTGTGAGTTCTCTTATCCTGCCTATGTTCTAAGCTGATGGCTGCCTATCTGAATGTAGCCTTGGGAAGTCCTTTCTTGGATAATTTTCACTGTCAGAAAACTTGAGCTAAAGAAATTAAACCCGAACTATTCACAAAGCTAGTTTAGGTCAAGCTGAAGAGAGTGTGTTAAACCTTCATTGTAAATCAGATTTATTTCAACTGATTAATAATCAGCTTAAGCTAGGATAAATGTGTTGGAATAGAATAAATAATTCCGTTTGAAAGCATTGATTAGGCTGTCCTATGCAAACAGTTTTAAAGTGTCATTCTGTAATTTCCTCAGTTCTAGACTCCATCTTTAACCATCTTCAGTTTTGGGAACTAAGATTCATTTCTTTCTCTGAACTGAAGAGAAATAAGTATTTTCTATATTTAAATTTATTTTGGTAATTAAATTTAAAATTTGATGATTCAAACCCCAAGGATAAATGCTCAGTCCAAGTGCAGTTTTGTCTTGGAACTATTTCCCCTTGTATGTTTTTTCTTTCACTTTTTTAAACAAAGGAAGTGTTGAGACAAAACTTTGGACTTCCATACGTGTTTTCTCACTTGTGATAGTGTCTGTCATACTCTGTCCCCAGTGACTGATACCCATACAATGAACAGGGTATTGTTTCTCAGAAGTCTATAATTCCTTTAAATATATAAACAGTCATAGATATTTTAGTATTTAAATATTTTTTTACTGATAGATTTGGTTGCAATATTTGTTCTTCTCTTTCTCCAGCTTTTGGAAATGCCAAAACTGTGAGGAATGACAACTCCTCTAGATTTGTAAGTATTTTCTTCAAGGCTGAATTTGAATTCCTTCTAGGGGAGTGTGTTATGTTGTTGGCTATTTCTGTTTTACCTTATATCAGCCATCAAGGCATCTGTAAGGAGGGAAAGAATAATTTGGAGAGAGAACTTCCTTGTAGTTGTCCGAGGATTGTAGTGTTTGGAGAAGGCAAACGCCTTCAGCAGCAATCAGGATTTCATTCTGTAACATTTGAGCATGTTCTCCTTCCCCAGTGTGTTAGTAGTGCCTTGTTAGAAGTCACCCCTCTTTTTGAAAGATGTTTTACCTCTTTATCAGAAATCTTTTTGGTTTCTGATGTGGGCATAGGGTTCTATTGAGAATCAAAATAGGGGTGGGGAAAAAAAAAAAAAGGATATGACAGTCTGTGACCAGATGAAAACGTAATTACAGCACAGCTGGATTCCTTCATTTTCTGGCACTGCTGGCTTTAATGTCAGCAACCATGTGCCTAACAACTGGTCTGCTTAGCAAGTCGATATTTCTGTGTGATCTTGTTTTTCATTGATATGTATACTTTTTTTTTTTTTGTTAAAATTGCTACTTCAGGTTCTCATTTTCTTTCTATGATGTTTCAAACTGTGTTTGCAACTTTAATTTTAATATAAAAATTTGTAATGTTACTCTTCTGCTTATATTTTTTATAATCAACTGATTGAATTCAGGTTTTTTAGCGTGAAACTGAATGTGAAATTATAGGAATTGATAATTGGCCAAAAAGAAAAAAAAAATTGAAGCTAGAGATGGGAGATTCAGAAGTCTGAGTAAAGAGTTTCTTCTGCTAAAATCAGAAGTCTGAATGCAACTTTGTAATTTGCTGTGTAATTTGTGTGCAGAAGAGGAATATTGTGAGATGTTTAAAGTAGACAAAAGAGGACAAACTAATACAGCAACTTTTTTTCCACATGGGAGAGTTTTCTTCCCTTCTGATTCTTGAGGGTCAGTGATATTGTTCCATATGGCTACGAATGTTCCATCTGCGCTGTCATTGCCCCTGCTTGTTAACAGAGCAAAGGGTCTTCATCACAAGATCGGGGCCAAAATGTGAGGCATTGTAGAAAATTTTTTATTATAGAAAGGGTAGAAAAAATGCAATTGTCAGAGATGATGTACTACAGAAGGGAGGAGGAGTCAGCGAAGAGGAGAAGAGGTGCTGTTTGCAAAAAGTCCCTCCAGGACAAAGTGCAACCAACTACTATTTTGCCTTTCAAGTCCTTGTTTATAAACACAAAGCTAAAAATACTTCTGGAAACATCTAACTGGCCCGGTCCTTGGGAAATTAAAATTTAATTATCTGATTTAATTCTTTATCTCAGAAATTTGAATCAGCTCAGAATTAACTTCAAACAAGAAAGTACAAGTACTGTCCTGTCTAGCCTGCCTCAGCTGCCAGCAAGGAGTCAATAATAGAGTCAAGTCAATCTTGACAAATACCCAGTAAATTAGAAAATATCTTAGAGGGAGTCAGTGCAAAGCGCTTGCTTTTTGTGTTCTGTAATTAAAATCAAAAGAGAAAGGAAAAAAGAAAACTCCTCCTTAATGCAGTGAATAAGGAAGTATAAACACAAGGCTTCTCTTCTCAATAGGTTGTTTTTGTCCTCTGTTAAGTAAGTACCAGAGGGTGGTGAGATCATTTCTGTGCATGGTTTGTGGAATCTGTTTGAATTACTACCAGCAGTTTTTATCTTTCTAAACTTCCTTGCCAATGTGAGCTGCATTGCTTTTGCTTTTCTACACAGTATGGGTCTGTCCATTTGTCACTGTTAAATGTAGCTGTTACTACATTAAACACTTGTCATATAAATTAAAATGATGCAAAGACTGGAGCGATCTTGTGCGAAGTGGAAAAGTCAAACAGAAGTCAAGGAAACACACTGCGCCACTACAGCTAAAAATGAAATTGCTTTTGCGGTGACAGTCTGTTAATTGTTGCCCATGGTCTCCTGAGTTACGAGGCAAAGAGTTCAGTGGGAAAAATCCATCACTTTTACAAGGCAGGCACACGCTTAGGGACAGACGCCCCATGATTACTAACAGTAATCGTTGCCAGCCAGTCCTTAAAGCCAAACTGAGCGGCTGTCCTTCGACTGCCTTGATTCATGCTCTGAGATGATTTTACATTGAGAAAAGAAGGCTACGTGGAAGATAACTTCTTCCTGCATTCTTGCACTGATAAGTATGGTAATACCTACATGGCCATAAGTATTGTTTGGTGTTCTTGGCATTCTGGTGAAAGTTTGTATAACGTGCTTTTTCTTCATATAACCTTAGGAACTGAGCAAATACATTACAAACTGGATTAAAGCTATTCTCATGAAAATCTTTGGCTGTGACAATGCAATTGTCTTAGATGATTTGAATCATTTACTGTTTTTCAAAATTTGATGGAGTGTACAGGAGGTTGCCAGATTGCTGTTTTAGCCTGTAAAAATGACCAACGAACTTCTTAAAAAAATGTCTTGAGCGGTTTTTCTTAAACAGATCTTAAAGTCTTAAAATATGTTACTTTCACAGGGAAAATATATGGATATTGAGTTTGATTTCAAGGGTGACCCACTTGGAGGAGTTATAAGCAACTGTGAGTATTACTCTTGATATCAGCCTATTAACAGCTTAAAATGTTTTGTTAAAAAAAGAAGATGGTTAAATTATTGAAAAGATCAGCTGCATTTATCTGGTCAAATCTCTCTCCATTACGTGATAAATTCTACTTTTTAATTTTGTTGTTGTTTTGGTGCTGAAAGGAGGACCTTAGAGTAAGTCAAAACAGACTTGAAGTAAGCATGAATAATGAATGTACTGTAATGTTTTAAAAGGTAGAGTAAGGTGTGTGGGTCCATATATTGTCTCAGAAGCTGGTAGCAGATGGATAAAATTTATCAGAGGTTCTTTTTTACTTGAATCCCTGAGATCAGTTGTGTTACTTGATTTGATAGGTCATGTGTTTATGATAGGTGATGTCTGAGATATGCTGGTTTGTAATTCATGAGCATGACCAAAGTAGGCTGGAGATTGCCGTGAGGTGGGTACACTTATTTGAAATCAAAGCATTCTGTATTAATTCTGACACACCTCACAATATAGGAAAGGGCTTATCATGAGGAAGGATGGACAGCTGTTGAGTTTATGGAGGGAAAGGTGGCTTCACATTTTATTACTTGACGTGAGGATGCTGCTATTAAGTCTGTAACAATTCAGAAATTTTAACCAGCTGTCTGTTGGGAAGAAAGAGGTTGGAATCTGAATGCCAGCCCAGGATGCTTTGACTTGCTTTTCTTTTGAGAATTTAAATGCAGCTTTTTAAAGAAATTGCTCTTCTGTGCTATAAAAAGCTATGTTTGGTTTTCTTATTTTTGAAAGGGACGGAGGAGGTCAGTGAGTGACTATACTAGGTGCCACTGACCTAGCCTTGACCTCTCTTCCCACTCAGCCAAATTCATTGCTGTTTCTAAAGACTGACACTTTTGACTCCAGTGCCATTTTACTGGTTGTGAAATAATGAGACTCATCCAAGGTGAACTGAACTCTCCATATGTAATATAAACATTTTAAAACATTGTCAAGAATTTTATGCATAAATATAGGCTTTATTTTATTTTTTTTTTCACAGGTCAAGCATTTTTTCTGGACCAGGTCAGCTTTTAGACCTGTGCCTGAAAGCATGATTTTTGTGACAGAGTAGATCTTGAAACTCAAAGCAGTCACTGTTTAAGTGTTTACGGCTATCTATTAACTTTGACATCTGGCATTCAACAAAATTAGAGGCCAAACATACTCAGTGTATTTATCAATAATTAAATGCGTACCAAACGTTCTAGCAGACTAGTTGTGTTGTTTGTTTCTTTTTATTTCATATTCAAAACAGATACATAAAAATGAACTCTTTGCAAAACTCTCTTCTTTTGTCTTTGAAAGTACTGTGCTGAATCATCTAATTAAAATATTGTGTCACATCAAAAGGCAATTGAAATAGTTCCTGTATAGTTTATCTGCCTTATAAATCTTTGCATGTTGTAATTATAGCATTACATGTAGTTATAATGATGTGATGACATATGTAATCAAAGGCAGACATATTTTTAGATCTTCCTGAAAGATGCCTATCTTCGACAGTCTCCCTGTCTTCTCACATTTAATAAATATCTAATAGCAAGATGATGAATATAAATTTAAAAATAAAGACCTTTTGTGTAAGCCCTGTTGTGGAAAAGATGTTACTTGTTGAACTGGGAAACATCTCATACTAACAGGATATGTCACAGTTAAATACTGAGTTCCTGTAGCTGCATGTTAATATATCTCATCTTTGATTTAATGCTCGCAAAATTTGATAGTCCATCCATCTCTCTTTAAAAACCAGGTTTGAATTCTGTGCAGTTCCTGCCTTATGTTTTTCCACACATCTGCAGCATTGCATTTATTTGGATGAGAAATAGTTCTGTTGTGAGGCATCACCATTCTGGAGATATCAAGAGCTTAAATTCTTTTACACCACTTATAATTTACTTTGGTTTAGTGAAATTTAGGATTTGTTGTCTTAATTCATTGAGTAGGAAGTCAAGTAGTGCTCAAGTTTCCTGTCCTTAAAAGGGAAAGTGTGGTTAACTCATAAATATTCCTCACTTTCTGACTGTCTGTTGGTTTGGTGTTAACATGATGAGAAGATGATATAATAATATTTTGATTAAGCTTTCATAGTTGTATCTGATGAGCTTGATTTCCAAATACCCATGAAGTTAGTGGGCTTTTTGGATCACAGCCTCTATTGCTAAGCTGTATTTCATACTGTGAGTGGCTGGAAGCAGACACTGTGAATACCTAGTTTACTTTCATGGCAAGAAGGGTAATGAAAATAAGCTACTAATTTTATCAGGCTGGCAAAGATAAGCAGAGACCCATTAGGCTAAAAAGTCCTGTTTGAAATGGTCTGGTCTGTCCTACTCTGAAATGCTGTGGAGCTCTGTGAAAGGCAAGTCAATCTGCCCTTGACCCTTCATGTAGGGCTGATGCTATGGTGACCTTCCCTTGGGCCATTCTCCTGGTGCCCTTCAATGAGGTCTTATTTCTTGATGATGAGGGCTGACCTACAAGTGAACCTTTCACAGATGGAGCTAGAGGGTAAAATTATCATGACAATGCATACTAGATGTCTGTCCTGTCCAGTTTTCAGTGAATGGGAAATGCCCAATGGCTTTAGCAGGAGCTGATGGATCTGAAATGTTTAATGTGCCATAAATGGAAGGGTTTTGAGCAATCTTTTGAGTAAAATTAGAATGGGAATAATAAAATGGAAGGGATTGTAATGGAAGAGATTTGTAACATCTATTAAGTCAGAACCGGTATATTCCCAAACTGAAGTTAATTTTATGTTTGAACAGGATAAAATGTGTATAGACTCATTACATATACATTACCTGGCTGCTCAGGGCTTCTGAGTGCACTGATTTGTAAGGCATTTGACATATTGCTATGCCATGATATACAGTCATAAAAAGAAACTGAAAGTTAATAAATTGATATTACTGTGATTTATGCAATTTTAAAGTAAATTAATTTAGTGAGGAATTTTTTTCCCTTAGACTACAAAAGAAAAATTATTTCAAATAGCTTGTTTGATCCTATGTCGGTAGCAGGTGAGGTGTGGGGATGAGCAGGAGGGTGAAGAAGGGCTGAGTAAGCTGAGGTACATAGTAAGCCTGAGTCGTTAGTTTTCTGTGAAGGTGCTAGCTTGTTTTCCTGATGGGTGGGAGATGCTGGAAGCTGTGTAAGGTGAGGCACACAGCCCTAGTGCTAGCTAACAACCAGTCCATCCATTCATGGGCTGACCTGTTTCATGTGTGTGGGGCGTTAGGAAGCCCAGATTGCTCTTGTGAGCTTTCCTGAACACTAAACCCTTGCTGTATTGGTCACCTGTGACTGTCAATATCCTGTCACTGTTTGGTAACAAACACCAGTCTCTGCTTAAAGGTGTGCTGCTGCTCTGAAGTGCACTTCCAGACAGGTAAATTGCATTTACATTTTCTCTCACTGAATTGAGTACAAGGTGTATCTGCTCGTTCTGTCCTTCTGCAGGGTGTTTATGGTTGCTGTTGTTTCAATAAATGCTCTTGTCAGCAATTAGGTGCTCAGAGGTTTTTTTTTCCAGAGCACTTGTGAGGAAAGGCAGTTGGAGTGTTGGGTAATTAACTGGCTTTCACCTGGGTGTAATATTGTGGAAATAAATTACAGAAACCATCCATACTATTTTTAGTTTTCCATTTATTATAACTACCATGGTGTAGTGGGAATGGGAGCAGGAGAAAGGTTGAAAAGAAACTACTGTTCTTCTGTAATTACAGAATAATACATATTTTATGTAAAAATGGGTATGTTTGTTTTCAAAGTAATAGGTGCTAATTGCAATAGCTTGTGCAGCTGTAAAATATGACTCTGCCCACAGATGCTGCCTCTGTTTTGTACTCCAGGTGATGTTTGTGTGCACACTTTGGTTCGTTAGTTTTGTGACTGGTTTTGTGTACGCTAAATTTTATGGTTGAAATAGTTTTGCATGGTACAGTCCAAAATGCTTCACCCTTGCAGTTGTTTACACCTTTTCAAAAGTAGGGAACCTACAATATTTTTCTGAGAATATTTGCAAGTCTTCAATTTTCACATTTCACCTGCTGAAAGATACCTAGCTCTTTAGCTTTAGGTCATCTTTCCTAATATACCTGAGTCCTTCAGTGATTTAATGATTAACGAGAAGACAACAGTGGTGCAGGTGAAGTACAGTATGTGTAATGCCTGCTTTTGAAAAGCCATTTTTAACCAGCAAAGTGTACTTAAAGTCCAAATAGCAAGTGATTAAGAAAGGGCCCTGTTTTACCATCTTTACCAACAACAGCATGAAAGAAATCTATGATGTCCATCTAGAGCAACAACTTTTTGAAGTTATCAAAGTTATAGTGATAACTTTGACTTGTTCTTCTTTACAACTTGTTTGTTCATTTTAAAAGACCAAAGTAATTACTCACTTACTGAGAAATCAACAAATTGGACTGTTGAGTTTAGTTATGTAATTCCTGTTAGTAATCTCTTTTGCTCAGGGAAATACTAAACGAATTTTATGATTAGATGTTATGGACAGAGGTTCTCATTCCTGTTGATTATTTTTCTTCTTCTTCTTAATCTTAACTTGTTCCAACGTCTCCCTTGGTGTTTCAGTTAGTACAGTTGCTACTGTTTAGGCAGTTGCCTTGCCTAAGTTTGGAAGTGTTTAAAAAAACAAACCAAACAACAAACAATACTAAACATCTTGATTAGCTCATTTTGAAACGTCATTTATCACTTGAGTAATCAGGATTTAACACTTATTAAATTGTGAAATCATTTTATTTTCACTGCACATACTGCCCAGATAGTAGTTTTTGTTTGTTCAATTATGCATCATGTCATTCAAGAGAACATTATTATAAGCTCGGTGAGAATAATGTGAAAAAGTTCCTGAGAAACCACTACTGTATTTTCTTTTTCATCAGTGACTTTTTTTTATGACAGCTGAAGAATCAAGGTAGGAAAACAGAAAACATAGTTTAACATAATGCGGTTTGAGAGATAAGCTTCCGTGACTAGAAAATATCCTGTAACTGTTTGAATAGCTAAAACGTTCCTTGGTCATGGCCAGCTGAAGAGACTATGACTAAATAAACTTTTCCTGGGTTATTCAGAACGTACCAAGGTAGTGTCATTTTTTGTTTGTAATGTTTACTTATTCCTGTCTTGAATGTTGATTCAGTTTCTAGGATATTTAGAGAAATACAAATATCCTAAATTTTTCTGCATTGGTCAATAACCAAAAAGAAATTAATGTAAATTTGTACATTGGAATTTGCAGAAGTGTTAAGCTTCCTTTTTTTTTTTTTTTCTTCATGTTGAGTTCAGTTGAATGGTTTAGCAGGATGCTTGCACAGTTTTCTTGCATTTAAGCAAGTGTTATCTAGGAATAACAAGTAGTCTTCAGAACCTCAGGGATGGATTTTGAGTCATCTGAATTGATCGATATTCAAACAGTATGATTTAAGAAGTGTATCCAGGGTGGACCTTTCCAAAGCAATTGAATTCTTACAGTTCCTTTGATACACACAAGATGTAAAAAGTTTTACTTCAAGCAGGAAATGTTGGTAGATAATGCAGAAAGAATACCTAATCCATATATACACCGTATGTAGTTCTGTATATTCTCTCCACATAACTCTGTATAGACCCTACACATAATTTTATATAGAATATATAACAAAATGTAATATGTATAGAGCTTGGGGTTTTTTGCTTGTGTGTGTTTTCGTATAGATAAGCACCATCTGTCCACATGTGCCACTGTAAAGGGAATTACCAAATGGATGTGTGCAGAAATCTCATGTGCATCCGTGTCTCCTCTTTTGACTTTGCAGTCCATGGAATTTTTAATCATGTATGAGTTACCACAAAAGTTACTGGTTGTGCAGTAGTTGCTATAAGGAAAATATATTCGGTTGATTTATTAAAATGCTAATTAGGACAAACAAAGAGAAGACATTTCGTAAGAGTAGTGCAGATGGTCTGGATCTTTTCTACCAGTCTGAATGTGGATGTAAAAAAAAAAAGGGGGGGGGGGGACGACAGGGGGGGGGTGGTGAGAGGGGGGAAAGGGCAGAAAATTAATACAGATTTTAAGAGTTGGTAGCAGCTGCTTTGTCAAGGTAAACACCTGATTTTCTGTCAGTAATTGCTATCTGGAGCCTTTTTCCTCAACTACAAAGGCTGATGGAATATGGAATATTGGGACTTTAGAAAGATGACTTTTAATTAGTTAACCTCCTTTCTTCTAAAAATATCTGAATAAGATAAACTGCAGTGAAAAATCCAAGGCAGTTATCCTTCTAACATAGCTCATTTAATATATGCTCAAGAAACTGTTTGTTAAATCTGCTGAAGGCATGCATGTAATTAGAAGAAGGCTTGCCTATAATATTTTGCTACGATATGTAGCTAAGCTTTTATTGACAGCATTTGAGTAAATTTATATATAGAGAATATTTTAAAACCCAAATAAGCCAAACCGCTTCACAAACTGCATTGCTTCAACATCCTTTGAAAATACAGCCGTTTCCTGAAGTGTGTGTAGCCACCGCGGGAGCTGAAGTTGTTTATTTCTTTGAGATTAAATTTGGCTGCGATCTGTTCCAACACTTAACTTGAGAGTCTTTAGCAGCCAGTGTGACTCTGAACTGCCTGGCGCTCACCTTGCCTTTCTCAGCCCAAGGATTAACACTTGGATGGTGGGCCAGCCTCTCCCTTTCAGTTACGAATTTAAAACTAGACAGGATTGGATAACCTGCTAGTTAGACTAACTAGGATGATTCTGAGTTTGAACTGCAGCTCAAGGAGAGGAGCTCCAAACTGAGGTGAAGTCTGAGGGAGAGAGGCTGCTGGTGGAAACTACACCTTCTGATGTATGCTTTTCCAATGTAGTGTCAACTGTCAGATGTTAGTCATCTGTGATTTAAAAAAAAAAAAAAAAAAAAAAGAAGAGGCCAATAAAATGGAAAAAGTGGAAATCTGTAACCTGCCCCACCTAATGTAATGATGAGTTGCTGGCAGTATATGACGGCCACTTGTTTGAGTGTATCTTGGGTGTACTTTGTCACCAAGATGCGCAAAACTTCCAGGTGCTGAAACAGGGCCACCTTTGGAAGGAAAGAGACTGTAGGGTTATTGAGTTATAAAACCACAAATGTCTATTTAAACAAGGCTAAAGTTCTGGTGTGGTCACACAACGGCGTGTGCATTCGATGGTGAAGAGGTATTTGTCTTCATGCAGTCAGATGGATGCTCTGGTCGCTGGGAGCTCTGTTCACTGTCACCTGCTGTGCTGGTTACAGTTCTTCTCTCAGACAATGCATGTTTATGGAATAACATAGTTTAGCTGGTCTGTAAAATACTTGAAATTTGTCCTACTATAAGCCAACCTGAAAATTAATAATACTGTCTGAATTTTGTCATGGTTGTCACTGGCTAATTGTTAGAGCAGAAATTAATTTCTGAATCTGTCTTGCTGTAGCTTATTTGGAGGAGAGCTTGTGTACTTTTGTGGGTGGAAGTTTGGTCTTTGATTCCTGTTCCACAAGAAGGGGTGTAAGCTTCGGTAATTACACAACGTGCTGCCTGTAGCTAGTGAAAATACGAATACACCGTATTGCACTCCTCCTTGCTCCTCTGTTCATGGAGCAAGCCACAGGGCAGACACTCCCTCTTGGGCTAAGCCGTGCTGTACCAGAAAGCCGGCAGAGCCCAGGGGCTGCAGCCCGGCGCAGGGGCACCTGCTCCCCAGCTGCTCCTCTGCTGGAGGGGGCTGGAGGGCTGTGCCAGGAACCTCCTCTAACTTTCTGGACTGATAAGACTGAACAGGCTCAGTTTCAGCAGAAATGAAAATGTGAGGAAAGGTATTAGAGAATACGCATCAAATATTATAGCAGTCAGACAGGGAAAGTGTTTGGCAACCCCTCCTGTCCTTAAAGGGATTGGTGTTCCCTGTGTTCCACTTTTGTGAAAGCTTGATCGCAACTTTATGGCAGCTTATCTGAAGTGTGACATCCAAGCTGTGGTAATTTCCCTTTTGGGGATTTCTTCTTGCACAGATGCAGCTTAGGGAGAACTTAACCCCGGTCAGAGCAAGCTGTGGTGGGTAGGTAGTGATGGGAGCACGGGGAACTCCTTTGCTGTGCACGTGGAATGGGGCACTGGATGTCTCTGCCTTCATGAACTGGATATGTGCAGCTTAAGAGCATACTGGAAACTGCAGGTTTCCTGTCTGGAAAAATGATGGGGAATGCTTGTGTGCCACTGAGAAAAGAAGGGGAAACATTTTTTTGTACAAAAGTAGCGAGTGACACTGATACCTGTCCAGAGGTCCTCTTATCACATCCCCTTCCCCTCTCATGGTGCACTGGGCACCACAGCCTTCCAATGCAGTATGGGCTGAACAACCCGTGTATTGTCACCTCCATCATCAGTATGAAGTAGAATCTGAAGTGTTGCACCATGTTACAAGTCAGTCTACTTCTGCTGTCTGCCCGGGTTCCTACCCTTATGGGTAAGGTCTTAGAAATGTGCCTGTCACTAACAGCGGTGGACGAAGCAATCTTCTTCTCAAACTACTTGGTCAGTGCAGGGCTGCTGTTCAAAGGGCTGCTTTTCCATTTCACTTTAAATGTCTTATGATGGAGCTTCTCTCAGTCCCACTGGGAATTATTTCATATTCTGATGCACCTGAGGATCCCAAAGTGCTACATGGTTATTCAGTTTAAATTTCTTTCTTTATTTGTTTTCCCCCTTTCATTTACCCACCTTTCATGCAGTTAGTTAGCCTTTTAACATTTCAGTTCTTTTCCAGACTTCACCCATACCGTCATTCTCACCAAACTGTAATTTTGTGGGGGTACTGTAAATGGGTTTATGTCTTTGGAGCACATTGCTTTCCTGACCTGAGTTTTCTTTGCAGCTCATAGACTGCAGCATTTAGAAGTGTACCGGGTTTACAGCTTGCTCAAATAACTTACTTGAGAAACATGTACTAATTTGATACATTGTGCTAAGGTTTGTGCATACCGTTTATCATCTTCTAATTTACTGATGGTGATATAAAGCAATGAAATAGAAAACAATGGGGGGATTATATTCATATTAAAGTGTTTTACTCCAACAGTCTTTCCTTGACCTGTGAGATTTTGTTTGTTTGTTTAGATCTGCTGGAGAAGTCTCGTGTTGTTAAGCAGCCAAGAGGTGAAAGAAACTTTCACATTTTCTATCAGATACTGTCTGGTGCCTCGGAAGACTTCCTCTGTAAGTGTTGTCCTTGTGCCATTTTCAGATATGAGTCGTCTTTATATGTAATGTGCTGTTCCATGTACATCTTTTTTCATGGGAAATGATGTTGATTAATTCTTCAAATTATTAGTGGTAGTGGCAATAATAATACCTGAAGTAAATGTATGGTTTGGTATTATCCAGATATCTGAGTCAGAGTTGGCTTTGCAATGTATTATAAACAAAGAAGAAAACCTGTTCTTTTTCAGAAGGCCTGTAATTGAAAAACACTTAAAGAAAACTTAATCCTATTAATAACAGCAGTCCTGGACAACATTGATGCAGGGATAAAAGAGCTACGAACAAGGATGCAGTTGCTAATGATATTTTTATTTGGTTTATTAGGTAAACTCAAACTGGAGCGGGACTTCAGCAGGTACAACTACCTGGGCCTTGATTCTGCCAAAGTGAATGGAGTGGACGATGCTGCAAACTTCAGAACAGTCAGGGTAAGGAGTGACAGGGGTTGGGTGTAAATGGCAAAAGGGCTCAACACTAATGCAGATTTCTTATGCCCTTGATCTGGCTACTCATGCTGGGAGGGACATCTTTTCTGAGTCATTTGCAAAGTGCCACGCACTCTTCATGCAAGAATATAGCATGTTTGCACAGGGGAGCTTAGCTACAGCTGGAAAATACAAAGAACCAACTTTCTGGAGTATTCTAGTGGGAATACAAAAAAGAAAAAGAAAAAAAAAGGGGGACCGGGGTTGAAGCCCAGACCCCTTGATCAGTTCTGAGCTTCATGAACCAGGTGATGCTGACCAAGTCAAAAGAAAACAGGGCTGGGATGGTTCTCAAGATGACTTACCATGATGTTTTTGCTTGCTTGTACTCAGGGACGAGAAGAATACAGGACCCTGTTGCCCAGTGTATGCAAATTTAGATTCTAAAAGTTACTGGCTTTTAGAGCAACAAAGTGGACTGAGAAGACAGCAGTACCTGTTCATTTGACTGTGAAAAATTGGGTTGGGTTATAAACTAAATTAAGTGGCTAAAAAAGAAAAAAAAGTACTGCGTTTTAGAAACCCATAAACTGAATGAATCCTAGAAGTGGACCTGACTGACATGCCAGCCCATGCTTCTGTAACCTGTCTTTTATATTAAAAAACTTACTTATCTAGGTGTAGCAATTATATTATGTTCTTTTTGTAGCAAAAGTATTCATAAAACATTTCTAATTTATGCTAATACAAATAAATGCTGAATTTTGCAAGGATGATCTGTTTAAATGTAGGTTCTTTTATCTCATAATTTTGTTTGTCCCCTTTACAGAATGCAATGCAAATTGTTGGTTTTATGGATCATGAAACACAGTCTATTTTTGAAGTGGTGGCAGCCGTTCTGAAACTGGGAAATATTGAATTTAAGCCTGAATCTCGTGTGAATGGCTTAGATGAAAGTAAAATCAAAGATAAAAATGGTAAGATGAGATTAGTGATGTGAAGTCATTATTAATTTTGTTGTTTCTGTAAATGTACAATATCTTTACAGATTAATTAAATCAGATTGTTTCTAAAATTCATCTACAGACATATATGGGTTGAATTCTGTGCAATTTCAGTTGCTCTGTTTGAAATTCCAAAAATTATTATTTTCTTTTTTTCCCACTTCATTAACACTTTCTTCTGAAATGATAAATGGTGCTATGCATTCCTGTAACTGCTTGGTTATTCTGTACTGGAGGCTTTTAATTCTTTTGTAGTAGGGTATTTCTGTCTGTAATATCAGATTCATTTGGTCATGTTTTTGCAGTTTATATATTTTGAAAGTTTACTCATTTTCATTTGACAGTTCTTTATAACGAAAAGTAGTTTGTGATAAATGGAAGAAAGATTTATTCACAAAAATAACCAAATAGCACTTTCAAACTAACTCTGTTTCCTCATGCTTTGCATATTTTTAAAAACTTTGCTTGGCAGGGTAGCTGAGAGAGACTTTGGATGGGGGACACCTCTGTTGAAGAAAACCTGTTTTGGGAAAACACTGAACTACTTAAAAGCCAATAGTTTTGGGGAAGAAAAAGGAAAGATACAAAATAATTAATTATATTTTCACTGTCCTTTTTCATGCTAGAACTCAAGGAAATCTGTGAGTTGACGGGTATAGACCAATCCGTATTGGAAAGAGCTTTCAGCTTCCGGACAGTTGAAGCCAAGCAAGAGAAGGTTTCAACAACACTGAATGTGGCTCAGGTAAAAAGAGCTCATGATTTTAAAGGAAATAATTGTTTTAAATGGCAATTTATTCTACCTGGCTAAACCCAAACGTAACTGCCCAAATAAAAACTACAATAGGCTGCACTGAATAAAACATACCACTAGCATAAGTGTGGTTTTTTTTCTTCAGCAGTTTCTAAGTGCTCAAATACACTGGGTGTCTTGTTTTGGTGTCTGAATTTGCTCAAAAAGGTGAGGGATAGGAAAATGATGCAGAGAATGAAAAAATGAAACAGGTCTGCACAAAACACATGTTGAAAGTGTTGTGGCAGACTGTTTTCATTTAGAGCAACTGGTGTAATTTGATGTGAGTTGCCTGCCCCAGGCTGATGAAAAAAATTACTGCCAGTTCATCTTTCTGTAGTGCTGCAGAGCCAGTGGGATGTGTGTCATCAGCTCAGTCTAGCAGGGATGTCGTTTCCCTAACCGCAGCTGCTCGGGTCCCTTTGCTTAGGGGAAGGGGATTAGGAGGGGGGAATGTGAGTCCTTAGAGGATATCGGGATGAGCAGGAAGGGAGCCAGAGTGCCCTGATTGTGGCCGCTGTTCCAGCCGGTCAGCAGCCCGGAGGGCGGAGGGGTGCACCAGCCAGCCATGGTACTGCCAGAGTGTCCTGGCACCCCTGGTCCAGCTCCAGTGCACTGCACAAGCCATTCCCTCTCTGTCCGTAGCACCTTTAAAATACAGCAGTGACGTAAAACTTTGGGATTAGCCCAACATTTGTAACATTTTTCTTCGTTCTTCTGTTTAGGCTTATTACGCCCGTGATGCTCTGGCAAAGAATTTGTACAGTCGACTGTTTTCTTGGCTTGTTACCCGAATCAATGAAAGCATTAAGGTACTGTTGTTTTGTGCCTGTTTAAAAAAAACAAAACAAAACAAAAACAAACTATAGAAATTCTGTAAATTAAAGTGGACAGTAAAACTGTTTTTGCCAATTTCATTTTTCATGGTTGTTCATGTTACGCATGGTGCAGGTGAATAACTGTATCACAGCTCAACAAATTGCTGTCCTCTTTTTAAGCTTATGGAAATAGTAATTTTAAGTGTATTTTGGGAAACCACACTTTAGTTTACAGAATTTAACAGCCTACTTATGAGATACATTAGATTTCTTGATTCCCAAGTATGAAATGTACAGATGACTGACTCAATGGCTTTTTGTTTGTTTATTTGTTTTTAAAGGCACAAACAAAAGTGAGAAAGAAGGTAATGGGGGTGCTGGACATCTATGGCTTCGAAATTTTTGAGGTAAGAACTTTATAATGCTCAACATTTAACGTGAGAGCCATTATTAAAGCTCATTAGAGTAGTTCATGAATTGTGTAATCCCAATACATGTAATTTGAATTACATGTGTCATTCCTGAGAAAAGAGAAATCACTAGAAAAATAAACCAAAGAGAGTTGTCTTAGCATGTCTGGCAAATGAAACAAAAATTTATGAAAGCCTAACTTGTGTTTTTACACCATAAGTAAATAAATATTTATGATGGGTAAACTAAATACATTTTGTTGTGACATACATTCTGAGCATAAGAGAAACTGGTAGTGTCACTTCTGCCCTAAGGCATTTTGTAGATGCCTTTGAACAAGCTCTGTATCCTTTAAAAAACACAACAAAAATATACTTTTTTTTCCTGTCAAAATTAAACAAGGAATTATATTCCATTTCATCTCAGTTCACTTAGGTAAATATTCTGTACTGATTCCTAGCTAATGATCTGTGGCTCACTGCTGTTTGTTTATGATAGTATTTTTAGACTGGTGGTATTCTGAAACAAAAACAATCAATGTGGAATTTTTAATTGGGTTAGAGAACACCACAGAGACGGAGTTTTCATAAATCTTATTCTGACAGTTTGTTTTAAGAGATTTATAGATCTCGGTTGGAAATACAGTGTTTAAACTAGAAACTCAATTGGGGAGAAAAATCAGTACAAAACTTACAATCCTTACCCACTTCCCTACATCCTTCTTGAAAGCCCAGGGAGCGTGTTTAAACTGTGTAGAAGATGGGAATAATCCAGACAAGCGTAATTATATATGGAAAGGTGGTGTACGCTTTATTTCAGAAGCATAACATCAAAGTATGTGCAAATCAAAACACCTCTATGAAGAGGAAAAACAAAGCTGATACTTGCTTCAAGGGTTTACTAAGCTAGGTTGTATTGTTTGCATTAAACATGAGAGCATATTTATGAAAATATATTGCAAGTGGTCAGGTGGCTGAATGGAGATTTCTGTCCCAGATCTTTTTGGAGCTGATCCTTGGCATACATTTAGAAAGCTGGACACTGGAATGGTACTGCTGGCATCTTTGAGCAGGACTCTTGTTTTCAGTAGCTATTTCTTTTATGTTTGATTAAAGGCAAACATGTAGGGTGAAGTGGGAGATAGAACCTAGCACACAAGCCAACTGAGTAATTGTGTTTGTGGGATGGTGTTGTAGAAACAAGGTTGTTTCTCCCATGTAATTTTCTTTTTTTGTAGGAGTTCAACATCTTAGAAGGTCTTAAGTAAGTCGTTGAGTACAGGAGATACAGTTTTGCAGAAGAAAAATGAAAAAACAAGGCTCTTTTCACGTATTGAGTTACAATATAGCTTTTCTGATTCATACAAACTCAAAAGCTTTAAAATAATATGAGTAGTTACTGTTCACTCCTTTGAATGATGAATATTGATTCTGTTGGAAAAGATGGTAAAGGTTTGCCTTGTGACTTGAGGATCAAATTCACCAGGACAATTATATAAGATGGAACTCTTCCTCTCATGAGTTAAGAACTGTGTTGAGAGCAGTAGCCAAGCAGCTTGGTTCAGCATTCCAGAAATAATGGAATTATTTCTGAATAATTAATGGAGTATCAATGGACTTATTTCTGAACATTCAAAATGAGATTCAGGTAGTATGCCAGAAACATACATGGTTTGTACTATAACATATTTTAATGTAAAGACGTTTGAAAAAGAAACTTGATTGGTTTAGGTTTCTAGATATTCCTAGTACATTAGTGGTACTGAGACTGTGTGGCAGTACTGTAATTCAGAGGACAAATGATAGAAAAACAATCCATTAGAAAATCCTGAATCAAATGTATTTCCAGTACTGCCCACTTAGCCATCCCTGTGTTTCCAGGCAGGTTAATTTTATAATCCAGTCAATAAACGAATGAAATTTTAACACTGAGCAATACCATAACTCAAGGTAAAATCAATAATGTCTTAAGATTAATAGCATAAAAAGTATAATAGAATTTGGAGTGGTTTGCTTTGTATGGTACATTTGTAAACACGATAGCTAAACATTCAAAATACTAGCTGAGGTGTAGCTAATGGCAGTAACAATATCCATCTAATTATAAATCACTGAAAACCTCTAACAAAAAAAGTGCTGTTCCCTTTTGAACCTAATTCTTAAGTCTCATTTTGATTTTCATGTCTGTCCTTGAAGGTTAGAACTAACATGATCTCTACAAAGAACGCTTTTGACAAAAATGTATTTGAAAGACTTCTTTATCTGTGTACCTGTGCATTTTCAACTTGTAAGCTATTTGATATGCTGAAGGTGAAAGGGCCTACTTCAATCATGCTTCTACTCAGGAAGCAGATATGTTTATCATTAGTGTGTGTTCTTTGACCTAAAGTGTTTGTGTACCTTGGAGACAGAACATATGAAAAACATAGGAAGTGTAGTAGGAATTTTGTACATACATGCTAAATATTTACACATGAAGCTTAATACCATTGAAATAAGTAGCAAGATACATGTTTGCTGAAGAGTGATTTTTTTTTTTTTTTTTCCTCCCCTCCTTTAGTATTACATTTACCCCTCAGGATCACTGAAAGAATAAACTAATGATATTCTAGTTTACCTCTTTTGTCCTGAGATTCTCACTTAGAAGTTACTGGAATACATTATAGAATAGTCTGCTTCCACTGCAAAACATTAGTTTGGTACAGATTTTTGAGGTTTTTGTTTGGTTTCATAATGGGCAGAGCAGACAATATTCCTTAGGCCTTATTCCTGTTTAATATGATGCCTTAGATCATCTCACAGTTCCTGCTGTAAGAAGAGTAAAGAAATCCAGATTTACCGTTCAGACAAATCCTGCACTTCACCTTCTGATGACAATAGCAGTCTTGTTCTATTATATCCAAATTGAAACTTATATAAATGAGTTTTTTTCATCTACTTTTAAAAGATTACTGTGTTTACTGTCCACTGTAACTTCTACAATTTCCTATAATATAAGCTTAAGTTAACTTACAAAGTAACTGGAGGTTTCTTGAAGCTTAACAGAGGAAAGATACTGGACTATTGATAATGCTGGCATATACTCTTTGGGATTTGGTTTCCACTAGTAATTTTATCAAGCACAAAACTCGTTTTTCAGACAAACCCAAAAGCTGTCAAAGAAAGCAGATTTAAAGACTTGGCTGTCCAAAAATTCAGATTAGGGAATTTAAATCTATTGATAATCCTCAGCCTCTGTGGGTTTGGCAGATGTCAGCAGCAAGCTCGACTAAACAATCCACAAAATAGGTGCTGTAAAGCTGTGTTTATTTTTGAATCCTGCTGTGCCCTTTGTGGTAAGCTGTGTGCTGGGACTGAATGTTTTGAAAGCGAAATGCTGAAATTTTGGGTGTCTCTGTGAGGATTGTCTATGGGCAGGGATTTAGAGACTAGGATTAGTGTGCAGTCTGCAGGACCAGGTTGGTTGTGTAATGCTGCTGGAGCTTGAGCAATGGATTGAAGTCTGACACTGATTGCTCCAAGTATGTTTATCTACATTTTTGAGTGGCTACATGCATAGTCGGTCTGCAGTCTAAACTGTGATTTGAGGTGGGGCAGGGATGATGGTTGGTGGTACTGGGAATTTCAGAACCAGCTCAATTGCAGACTTCCTGGGATAGGTTTAAGGCTGGTCCTGTTTGATTCCATGTTTGATTCTCTATTTTTGGGCAGGAGTGGTTTCTGCATCTCTGCAAAATGTTGGGGTAGGGTTGTGGAAGGGGTGGGATTTATGGAAAAGAAATTAAGGCTGTAGAAGGCCGATGATTGAGGACCTGTCAGATTTCAACAGAGATGAGAAGAAGACTCATTCTGTTTGGTTAGTCATTTACTTTTCTGTCGTGTACATTCCCTGTGTCATTGAGGGCTAGGGCATGTAAAAATGTGTCACACAGCAAGTGTCAATATTTTATCCTGCCTAGCCTTCAGAGATAAAAATGTCTGTCTGTGCTAGCTAGCTTAAAGGCTTTATTCTGAATTTTCAGACACCACTATGTAGCTAGTCCATACAATGAAGCTAGTAATTTGGAGTGCAGTTTTATGCAAGTTAAGGCTGCCAGACAAGGCTTCTTCTTGAAATTTGCCAGGCCTTGCAAAGACAGTCTGAATACAAATGCTTGCTGCTCAGTCCTTTGGCAGAGCAGTTTGTTGAGCCTGACAAGAAGAGGGGATGTGTTGGGGATATAGCTGCAAAAGTAAAGGCTGCAGAAGGAGAGCGACTGTTCCTATTTAGCTCTCGGATGTCTGCCGAGGGTTGACCTGAGGTGATGTGAATGCCTTGTCTTTGGGATAGCATCTGACCAACTCCTTTTGCTTCAGTTACGCAAGAACATGCAAAGATGTGATGGCGTCCATCACATTCTGCTTAAAACCCAGCAGTAAGTAAAAATACCACCAATGAAAGAGCAAAACAAGCCACCCAGGTCCATTTCTCACAGTCTGTGATGCACTTTGATAGTGCTTCTGTTTATTTATAGCAACTGGCTTGTTTCCTGTGTGTAGAAGCCCTTTATGGTGATGGAAAGAAGCTTGGTCATATTGCATGTACATGCATATGTAAACTGTCATATAGACATTGATCAAATGCTAATGTCTTTGTTGAGGGAATCTGTTAGACATACGAAGAATGCAGTTTCGTGATATTAACGTGTTCATAGTTGTGGTAATTATCTGTTTCTAGATGGGGGTAACCAAATAAGGAAGGATTAAACATTGAAAATAGCTTTCTGAGATGTTTAAGGCATGAAAAAATTGGGGAGGTATTTCTGCTTTCACATAAACTTATACAACACCTTGGTCCAGTTGCTGAATAGTTGCTTTGCCTTTTTCTAGCCTGTTCATTACATGAAGGAAATTACAGTTACAGAGCATGCTGACCTCTGAGAGATTGCTGCTGAGCCAGAGACTTCCCCACCCAGCCACCCAAGGATGATTTGACTGGAGAAAGGTCTAGTTATTTACTAGAAAGACAAATTATAAGAGGAAAAAAAAGCATATGGAGAAAATGGCTTATCAGGATCTTTTGTTATCTTCATCTTTTTAGGCTCTGGGAACCTCTTCTTCATTTATGTCTTGACTTTGGCTCTAACTCAGGCATGGATATCTTGTCCTGGTAGTTGCCTTAATCTTCAGAGCATAATTTCCAGCCACCTTTTCTAGGCATTCTACCTTGCAACAGGTTTCCTTTTCAAAATTGTTCAACCCTTTTCTGATGGCAACCAGCATATCATATACTGGCAAGTGGCAGTGTCGAAATGCGTGTACCCCATCCTGTATTCAATCTGATTGCACAGGGCAAAACCCAGTCTAGTGTGAAAGAGAAGAACTGAGTTTTTAATCTATAATTGATCAACTACATCTACTGGCAAGTGTTTTGAAAGAGGGGAGCTTTACAGAGAGGGGCTCTCAGTCGGACTTGTACGTGCTATACATAGAGTATTTGTAGTTAATAGATACACTTCTCTGGTTCTTTGACTATAGAGATATTTATGCAGAAGAACAGAGCTTATTATAGTTTACATTAGATATTTTTTGAGTAAGTTTGATTACTCAAATGTTTGTATATGTAAACAGAAAAGTAAAGGATAAATATTGATAACATATCTTCACTAACTTTGCAAAAAATTGTTGTAACTCAGTCACATGTAGCTCATTGCGTTCTATGATAAAAATAGTGTATTTTAAAATTTTCTTTATATGCATTTTCCCCATTTTGCTGATTTTAATTTTCTAGCATTTATATTTTTAATTTCATCTCATAAACTCCGATGCTTCTGTGGTCATACATAAAAATCCCTATCCCCAGACACCACAGTAGGATATAAATGAAATTTGCTGGTTGGTTTCACCATTCATTCCACCATTCATCTCAGTGAAGTGAGCAAGTTGGTCTTTTATCATCGTTACTTTTGCCATCTGGCTTTTTCTCTGGGAGCCTCAGTAGTAATCTAGGGGCCTGATGGAACTACCTGTGATCACCTGCTAGGACAAGGTCAGAGACTTCTGATGGCCAGGGCTGCGTTGATGTTGAAAAAAGTTGCTTTGTGGGGCTGTATGTGTTAGAACAAAACCGTTAGTCTCTTTTTTCCCCTCCATGTTGATAAAAAAGTTAATTTTAATGGCATTGGTTCTGTTGATTTCGTCAGTCTCAGGACTTGAAATGTTTAGGTTTTGTTTTAAATGGTACTTTTCCATTAAATACGTCTCATGTATTTTTTAGTTGTTTGTGTTCATAGAAGGTATTTGAAAAAGTGTTGCTGAACAACTTTTTGTCATTGTGGTTGTAGACTGAGCAATATGTAGATTTTTTAGTTGGCTCTCAACAAGAACTAGTGTAATGAAAGATTAAGAAGGAGGATACTGATGACATAGCTGAGATTGTAGATTTGGATGAACAAAATCTGTTTAAATTGGGGAAAACAGTGAAGTGGAAAGGACACAAGGAGATGGAACACCTCGACTTTATTAGGCAGGTGACATAGGTGGGTGGAAGATCAGAATTTATTCCTACCTACTAGTATGGAAAAGTACCCAGTTTTCAGTTTTAAATAGCTATTTTAGTTGCCTCAGTGTCTGTGAAAATCACTGGAGAAACTGAGTACTCAAAGGTAAATTTGAATTCTCTGTGGGGAGAGAAGGTTAGAAGGTAGCTGGATTTCCTAGGAAAATGGCCCATTTTAGATAATTTGTGTTTGTAAATCTAATGCAAGAAATGTGGGGGGTTTTTTTGTCTGCTTGCTGCTGGTATTTTACTGCTGTAACAATGTATAAGGTCAGGAACACCTGTACGTCCAAAGAAGAGTAACGAAACTGGTGAAGGGTCTAGAGCACAAGTCCTGTGAGGAGTGGCTGAGGGAACTGAGGATGTTTAGTGTGGAGAAAAGGAGGCTGAGGGGAGACCTTGCTGTTTAGGACTACCTGAAAGGAGGTTGTAGTGAGGTGGGTCTCTGTCTCTTCTCCCAAGTAGCAAGTGATAGGATGAGAGTGAATGGCCTCAAAGTTGTGCCAAAGGAGGTTTAGATTGTTACTGAAAGGGTTATCAGGCAGTGGAATAGGCTGCCTGGGGAAGTGGTTGAGTCACCAGCCCTTGAGGTATTTAAGAGATGTGTAGATGTGGCATTTAGGGACAGGGTTTAGTGGTGGACTTGACAATGTTAGGTTTACAGTTGGACTCAATGATCTTAAAGGTCTTTTCCAACCTAAATGATTCTATGATTCTATATATGTTTTTTCAGATAATTCCATGATACGCATGACTGGAATCTTCCAAAGAAGAAATTAGGTAAAATATTAAGGAACAAAAAATATTTTCCATAGATTTTTTTTAAAACACCTGTGTGTAATTCATGTAATAGCAGTGGTTCAAAACTAGAGCTTTTTTCTTTTCATGGTTGACTCCAACAACCTGTGTGAGTACAACATCATGATCTGCTTATTTTGTTTAAGCACTATATTTTTGCGTGGAGCAGATTTTTTTAGAGTTCAAAAACTTGGTATTCATGAAGTGCAACCCTGATGCCCAGTAGTCCGAAGACTGATAAAGAATAAAATGGTATAAGCAAGACACCGTTATTTGTGAGGTGAAAAACATGGTGAAATAAGCTTTGAATTTTTGTAAGTGAATTTTTCTACTTGTCTAAATTTATTGCTGCACCTGATAAAATATTGAGAGAATAAGCTGAGGGTGGTTGCTTGATCTGTGTCTATAATTTTGACATGACTTTAAGCCTATCACAAGTGACATTCTATTTCCCAGCACCTTTAATTTAATTTGAGAGACTGAGTGGTTTTTCCTTCCCCAAAGGTTACATTTTGTATTCCACAGTGATTTCAAAGGGATAGTTTGAAATGCTACTATAAAAATGCAGGGATTGAAGTGGTGCTCTCAACATTAAAGTAGCAGAATTACAGCCTGGCAGAGAAGGTGACACTCTTCAGCACTTGATATGTGCTGGGCTTAAATATTATTTTTTTTTCTAAAATTTCCTAAGAATATTTGCATTTACTAACTCTGCCTGAAATTTTGGGTCTGACTGTGCTGCTTCTGTGTTTGTCAAAACCCTTTCTGGCGCTAAATGCCACCATAAGGAGCGAGTACAGTTTCTTGATGGCTGGATCCTCCCAGACTGTTTCTCCTGAATTAGTGATGTGCTGTCACTGTTATTAACCATCCTCTATTGTCTTCTGGAAAAAGAAAAAACCTCAGAAATCTTTTAGATCCCTTCTAGTTTTATCATATTATTTTCTAGGAACCTTCATTAAAATATTGGGGGATAATTCATTTGTGAGGCCTCTGCACAATAAAAAATTATAGATATGCAATAAGAGAGAATAAATTCACAGAATCTCTGTTGCCTTATTCAGATATGTCCAGGGATAAGCACACTAATAGTTTTTTCCCTAGTGTTTCTTAAAACCTGTAGGAAATGCCTCTTTCTGAAGTGTATTTAGTTTACGAAATGTCTCCTGGTCTGTTCAGAGTTAAGTGTTTTGAGAATTTCAGTGATTCCAAACATATTTCCTCATTTTCTTTGCTGTAATTAACTGTTAGCCTTTTGCTCTGTATCGTACATAAAGACCAAAATCGCTACTGCTCTTCAATGACTTTTTTCCTGGAATAGCAATTTTCAGTGGCTTGGCAACATCAAATAGAATTTCATAGCTTAAAGCGAGTGATTTGTGAAGAACTGTATTTTGGTTTGCCTTTCTTTGGCAAACCATAAATATTACAGATACATGGCAAATCAGGAAAACATCTAGCAATTACTTTAATGTATTGTTGATGACATTTTAGTTAGATGGTTTAGCTGGGTTTGAAGTTCAGTTTCCATCGTCTTTTGAAGACAAGGACTGTATATGTGAGTGAAAGGTCCTCCAGTCCTTGTAACTGGAATAACATGATCTTTCGGAGAAACAGTCTTTCTGTGTTGGGTGGCACTTGCCTGGCAGGAGGATACGGAGTGTATTTTACCCTTCCTCTTTGCCAAGGTGATGTGTCAGTTGGGGTCCTTTTGCTTCAAACTCAATATATCTAAAGTGATTGCCTTATCTGAATGTGTCATAAACTTTTACTCATTCTTCCTCCAGTACTCTCTCTCCCCTTCCCTGTTCTCCTCTCCCTTTACTGAGATTTGTCTACTGAAGGTTATATATGTGGCTTTTTGAGACAAAGGATACATGGTCATTTAGAGACATGACAATGCAAGAATACTGTTCTGTTAGACTCTAATGTGCCTCAATTCCTTGGTTTATTTGATAAAATTTGGGTAGTACCTAAAGATACACTCATGTACAAAGAAGTAATACATAATGGTGGGACTCAATGATTTTAAAGGTCTTTTCCAACTAAAACAATTCTGTGATTCTGTGAATCTGATAAAAAGACTTGATGTGCAAAGTAAATGCTAATAGATATTGTGTTGTTATGGAAGTAGTATAAGTACTGACTGCAGTTTATGTAATTTCTTTTTGCAACAGAATGCAGTAAGTATGACTTGTTTGCAGTGCTGATTTTGGTGCATGCCAAATTTTAACTTTCTCATCTAGAGCTATGCAAGTTTTGCAATCTCTGATTGATAATTGCAGTTGGTATGAGGGGCAAAGTTTGGTGTGGCTGAGAAAGTTTGGTGATCAGCTATGATTTTGCTTCACCTGTAACTAAAATGATAAAAATAATTTGTGCTACCTCAATATTTTCTAATCTGCTTGTGTGTTCTTAATCTCATTTAGCAACCAGGTCCTTAATTTAAGCATTTAAATGATTGCAGTTGCCTTAGTCATAAAAATTCTGTCACCATAACTTGAGCTTCACAGGTATTGTGTAGCAGACTTATCTGATAGTGTAAAAAGGCATAGTGGTTTATTCTGTAAGTTTTCAGACTTCCTAAATAACCAAAGTGTTATTGCTGACCAGTGATTAAGAAAGGAAAAAAATAAGAGCTGGGGGGAAGGAACCGCACAACCACAAAGCCAAGAAGACCAGCAGCAGATACTGAAAATTACTCTTGATGGCAGTTATTTCTGCAGATACATGTATGGAATTCTTACAGTATTAGTGACTCTTTCAAGCACTAGAAAAAAAAAATGAAGCTGCTGTTCTCTTTTTCTTTGAAATGAGCATCTTAAACAGATCCTCAAAATGGGCACCTGGCGTCCAAACTGCACTCATTTAAGCTAATGGTGATGAAGTGGTGAACCACAGCTTTTATGCTGCAGTCTTGGCCATAGTGATGTTAGCAGTAAAACTTCAGTTGACTTGAGTGCAAGGGCTTTATCTGCAGTATTTAGGGGCTTGCAGTGGCCATCCCTGCTGCAAAGAGTCACACATATTTTTGCTCCCTAACCCAGTTGTATAAGAGTTAGCTTTTTAAAGGTTTTTTGATTGATAAAGTTCTTTTCATTCCCATCATTTCAGGAGGCAATTACATGAGCAGTTCACTGGCAGGGAGGCAGTGGGTTGCCCTCTGCAGTCAATAATCTCTTAACCTAGGCTCCACTGCAACCCGGATAACTTGGGCCTTGGTCTGTAGTGAAATAGGGTACTTTACTGGCTACTGGGTGATCCTGGTTGGAAAAGAGCTGATGCTCCTTCATAATTTTAATTATGAGAACCTGTCAGAGGCTGTTTTACACATGGGGACAGATTAGTGTAGGCAAAACTTTTGTTGGTTATTGCCTGACACCACAGGCCTCCTTATGATTTGTCCCAAGGAATTAATATAGAGGCATCATGAATATAAACCTACGGTTTTGTCCCTCCCAAAGGCGAAAGCCTCAGGGAAAGATTTTGTCTAAAATCTCCAAACTAATCTCATTCTCAATCAAATGTTACTCAAACCATCACATCGTAAAGCTGGAAGGAGTAGTTACTAAAGCGGCTTGTTGACTTGCAGCTGCTGCAGTAACTTACTCCAGCTCAGTTCCAGGGTGTTTACACAACAGCAAATGCAAACATGTTTTATCTGACAGGACAACAGCTTTGAGCAATTCATTATCAACTACTGTAATGAGAAGTTGCAGCAGATCTTCATTGAACTGACCCTCAAAGAAGAGCAGGAGGAATACATCCGAGAGGTAATACTTGATGGATCTTTCCTTGTCCCCTCCTCTTTCCATTGTCCTTGTAATGAAGATACACAGGCATGTATACTGGAACCTCTCTGTAGGGAATGGAGTTGCTTTTTGACCAGAGGCCTGGCATGGACCATGCTTGTGTAGGACTGCATGGTAGTTGCATTGAGTTAAAAAAAAAATTGTTTTGATTTAAAAAAATAAAAAGCCAACTAAGAGATTAGAAATGATCTTGGATGCTCGCAGTGAAATGGGCTTATTTCCGTATAACCAGTGGGAGCGTGGGCAGAGCGGTGGTGGGAGGAGGCTGGCCGGGTGCCAGGGAGTGCATGGGAAGCTGACACGGGTGGGGGAAAGGAATGGAGAGCGGGTTTGGCAGCCACTCAGGGACACTCATTTTGCACGGATAATGTTAGTAGTAGATGATTGTGTTTCTTTCTTAATAAATAAAATGTTGGTAAGCATAAAGAATTAAATTTGAAAACAGTATCTTAATTAACTGGAATATAACTTAAATTGCCTAGAGGAAAAGCTCCCTTGATTGTTTTCCTGGTCATACTATTTTATTTTTTTTTCTAATAGGGGATTGAATGGACTCATATTGAGTATTTCAACAATGCCATCATTTGTGACCTAATAGAAAATGTAAGTTATATTCAAGAATCTCTCTAAATAAAGTTGTAATGCATGGATTGAATTTAACCTTAAAGTTTGTACATATCCTCATGTACTTTGATTTTATAAAACAAGCCATTCATTGTATTAACCAGCTTATTCTGTATGGTAAAAGTTTCTTTTTACAAAAAAAAAAATAAAATAAATATAACACTGTATTTTAGTTTATTAGAAATGTTCAGTAGCAGCTGTGCAAAAAAACCCAACCCGCCAACTAAAAACAACACCAAACAACACTTAAATGTTTACATTAGTACTGTTTTCAATAGCAGATATCACCTGCTGCATTATAAATAATATTTTTTTTTTATATGGAAACTAGAAAACTCAATGAATTGTTACTGAATGCTTTAGGTTCAGAAAGTATTTGTGTCTAATAAGAGGACTTCCTATAGACTTAGCACAGCAAGAAAGATAAAATTCTGTAACAATCAGAAAAGAGCAGTTTTTAGCAATTAACATAAAATGTACACTGGTTTTACCCATAAACGGGCTACTTTCAGTTAAGTTGGAGTTTCTACAGTCTGAGTAAATGACATGAAATTCCAACATGAAGTTCAAGATTCAGATCTCAGAAGCAGTCTTTCAAAAACGCAGATACTAAAAAACTGTTGGGAATGGGGATGAGGAAAAGAGATGGCTTGAAGATCATTTTTCTGGGTAGTAGAATTCAAACAGGAGGGAGCGGTCTCCTTTTTATACCTTGATGGAAATGTGATGGAAACAAACACTAACACTTTTGTACTGAAACTTCAGAACCAAACTGGAATCCTGGCCATGCTAGATGAAGAATGCCTGAGACCAGGAACTGTTACCGATGACACCTTTTTGGAAAAACTGAACCAAGTCTGTGCCACTCACCAGCATTTTGAGAGCAGGATGAGCAAGTGCTCCCGGTTCCTCAATGACACCTCCTTGCCTCATAGCTGCTTCAGGATTCAGCATTACGCTGGCAAGGTACCTTACCGGGAGTACGCGGTGTTTGGAGGGTGTTGTACCCATGTGAAGCCTACGTTTGGAACATTGGGGGAGGCTCTTTGTCCATTAAATTATGTTACAGTAATGGAGGAGAATTGCTTGAGTCAATAGTTGATCAAAAAATCAAGACCTGTCTTAATCACTTCTATCTTAAGCCCAAGAGCCATGATTTGGGCTCTGAAAGGTTTTCAGAGATCATGCTGCTCGACTTGATATCAAAAGCAGTACTCCTTTCAGCAAAGGAGAAAGAAGTCCCATGTGCTTTGGTAGTGCTAGGTCTCTGGAAGAAAAAATGTTGTTTAGAATGACAAAAAATCACACACATCTGAAGGGAAGATATTTTGAAAAACATGTTCTTTGTCACTGAGCTAGTCATGTTGATGAGAAAGTGGAGTTTTTGTACAGTTGAAGGAGCTGAGTTTATTTTGACAGCCTGTGTGTTTAAACAGATGGAAGAGAAAGCTATACAGAGGGCATGCAAATATATTTGCTTCTTACAACATAAGCAGTATGAATAAATACAAGTCTGATTATTTTTGATGTATAATTCAGTGTGACTGTTTATTAATGAAAATAAAAATAATTAAGTTTGTAAAAAGAAGACAACTTATTTCTAAGAAAAAATAAAAGTAGGCTTAGGAGTTGAAACTATAATTTTTGTTTGAATCTGCTGAACTGTTAGTTTCACAGAATAATAAATATTTGGAAAATGTTTTTGCTAGGACTGTTTAGTATTTCCCTATTTTTTAATATTTTCTCAACCTTACAGTTTTGAATAGCTCAATAATTTGCTCATTCAAAATAGTGCTGGAAATGTCATGCTTTCCACCTTTGAGGCAGCCATTGTTAACTTTATGTATTTGCTAAGAATATTTTGTAATTTCATAGAATCTATCAGGAATTAATACGTAGATGATACTTCGGGTGTCCAAATTCAAAGTGAATTGGAAATACCCCAGTGTTTTGAGAAGGACTGCAAACGGACTGTGTTTTAGACAGTGAGGGTCTTCAATTTTTACTGGCATTCACTTACCCAGTAGAGCAGTCAGTGAACTCCTCCTATTTTGGGAGGAATGTTGTTTTTCCATCCTCAGCTGAGAACATTTTGATCTAGTCACTGGACAACAAAAGTCTGATTATCCTTTTATGAAATATAAGCAAGTTCATATGAACATGTTTTTTCAGTAGTGGCATTTACCATACCTATCAAACAAAAATGTGTCCTCCAAAGGAAAACACTGCCTGAGTTCCCAGTCACTTGCTGTTGTGTAAAAGGTGGCTATGTCAGTATTCGTTTTATTCAGTATTCTGTGTACATAGTACATATCTACACAGAACTGAGAAATCATGAAGCTGAAGAATCCATATTACCAGCCGGATGACTTGTCACAATTAATCAAACTAAATTCCCTACCCTCAAAAATAAAAAAAAGCCCGTAGCAATCTAAGATCTACACGAAGTTCTTCTGGATGCCTCCTGGGTCTCCAGCTGCAGGCCAGAGCTTTGCATTCGTGCTTCTTGTTGTTGGACTGTTTTCCCAGTAAAAGTCCTTTAAAATAACAGTCCCCTGCAGACTGCACAGATAGCTGCTTGCTGCTGCGATATCAAGAGGTATCAAGAGATATTTCATATCTTGTTTTAGTTAGGCAAATAATGTAAGCGTTAGTACTTTGAAGGAAAAGGGTATTTTTGCTGTTGTGATCCAAAAGAGAGGGAGAAGACCTTTTGTCAGCCAAAAAACGATTGCTTTGGAGTACTGGCAAACAATGGTGTATCAGAGTTCTCATAGAAGAAGAGTTTTTTCCATTTCAGAAACCAGAATTGGTCAGCACAAGAACTGTTAGCAGTGTGAGAAAAATGCGTCTTTCTCGGGAAGTGTGTTCAGAGAAATCTTATCCAACAAAAAGTCTTCCAAATGTCAAATTTAAAAGGAAAGTTGAAATGTCTTTTGTTTGTTTTGGATTGTGAGAAAGAAGGAGAAATCAATTTCTTGGTTCTGTTTTGAACTGGCCTATGTTATAGTTCAGAACATGCTCTGATGAGACTCTTCTGTATTGTTCAGGTTATGTACCAGGTGGAAGGATTTGTTGACAAAAATAATGATCTTCTATACCGTGACCTCTCCCAGGCCATGTGGAAGGCCAGTCACTCTCTTATCAAAGCGTTGTTCCCAGAAGGTAACCCCGCTAAGATCAATCTAAAGAGACCACCAACGGCAGGTTCACAGTTCAAGGCTTCGGTTGCTACCCTGATGAAAAATCTTCAGACAAAAAATCCAAACTACATTAGGTAAATTACCCTGTGACAAAGCTTCGGTGAATTTACATTTGGTGAAGTTAAAAAAACCACACCAAAACAAAACAAAAAATCTTGGTATCCAAGGATAAACTGTTGAAATCTGTGCTCTAAGCTCACAATAATAGTTGTTGACACATACAATGTTGCAAACAAGTGTCCCTGTTTGTTTCCCTCTCCAGGTGCATCAAACCCAATGACAAAAAGGCTGCACACGTTTTCAATGATGCCCTGGTGTGCCACCAGGTCCGCTACCTTGGTCTCCTGGAGAATGTCCGAGTCAGAAGGGCAGGTTATGCGTTCAGGCAGGCGTACGAGCCTTGCCTGGAAAGGTACAAAATGCTGTGTAAGCAGACATGGCCCCACTGGAGAGGGCCAGCCAGGTAGGAAAACATGAGTAGTCTTACCTGTCCTGTTCCAATAATTGCAATTACTATCTTCCACGTGTTCTGATTTTTTTTTTTTTTTAATTCAATGAACTTTCAAGTATTTTAAAAGTAAATTAACAACTAAGCCAACATGGCTCAAGTGCTTTACTTATATTTTCTTCATTAGCAGCTTGTTCCAGATTTTGGATGAGTTCATTCACTGGGAAACCTGTACTTTTCAGTGGGCTAACAATTACAGTTCCTTGTCAAAGGAGATGATTTTAGCATTGAACTAATCTACTAATGGAAAAGATATTGTATGTGAGCAAGGAGGGCATGTTGTTTTTAGAATGTATTGCAGCCTTTACTGATTTGGGCCTGAAAGAGAGCAGGGGAGAGGGAGGGGGAGAGAGACTGGAGTGGAATCAAAATGACAAGGAGGTCTGGAATGATCAGAAGGACACTTTAATAACCAGCTTACAAAGTATAGAAACACCCATTTCTTTGAAGACAGTTACACAATCTTCCTCTGTCCTTTCAAGAAAAAATTTATATAATGATTTGTGAACAACTGTGAGATAATACGTCTTGCAAATCAGTTGTATTAAACATGTAATTTTAAATTGCATAGTGTTCACATATATTTTTACAGATTATGACTTGTGTATGCAAATGGGCTTCTCTTAATTCTTTTTACATGTGACCATCAATAGCATGATATCAATTTCTTTCATAATAAATTAATCTTTAGCTACAATTTAAATTTTTAGGTTATCAAGATAACGTTGAAAGTGCAGTATTGATAACAATAGCATTGTTTAATCCTCACAAAGTTCTGTGTGATTCCTTTCTTTTCTTTTTTGTTGACATTTATAAAATGCAGTTGGTGCAGTATGGACCATTAGTGTTTCTCAAACGTGTCAGTTTTGTTTCACATTTTGACATTAGTATGAGTGCCCTTCCTTTTTTTATTTTTATTTTTTTAAAAGTAAAATCATTATAGATGTAAGAGGAAAAAATAGGCCATTGCTGATGATATTAAATAAAAATGGCTCTTTTTCACCAAATTATTCTGAATCTTTACAGTGATTATTCTTGCCTTTAGCTAAATAACCAGTAAGTAAATGAGTTATGTTTTCAGTCTTCTTATGTCAAGCACTATTTAAGAATTGAAAATATGCTTTCATATACTTTCCATAAATGAATCTGTGAATATGTAAACTAAGAAGTCTTACAGCTGGAGGTCATGTTTGTTAAGCTCATTTACTTCTTATTAGGGCTGGAGTAGAGGTACTGTTTAATGAATTGGAAATCCCTGAAGAAGAATTTTCATTTGGTAGATCAAAGATATTCATTCGCAACCCAAGAACGGTAAGTGAAAAATGTCTTTCCCTGCAAAATCAGGCCATCTTTCATGAGGATAGCCCATTATGAACTGCATAATTCACTAGATGGTTACTGCAGGTTTTTCTAGATAGGGTGCTTTGATATACTGCTGTGGAATATAACATTTTAAAAGGCACTTTTTAATGTTAGACCCATTAAAATTGGTGTGAATCAAGACTCTACAGTAGCTGTCAGCCTGAATTTATTGTAACTCTCATGCACTGACTTGTGGCAACATACCTGCAACAAACCTTGTTGATATATCTGCCTATAGCTCTGGAGATGAATAAACCAAAAGATGTTGGAAGGGGGACTTGAATAAAAAAGAAATTTCTCCTACAATTGATGTGCTTATGGGTTTTTTTTGTCTTTTCTCCCCTACTGTTTTTCTTCCAATGTCAAAACCCTAAAAAAACCCTACATCCAGCTCTTCAAGCTAGAAGATCTGAGAAAGCAGCGGTTGGAGGACTTGGCTACTCTAATTGAGAAGATTTATAGAGGTTGGAAGTGCCGCACACGCTTCTTGTTAATGAAAAAAAGCCAGATTGTGATTGCTTCTTGGTACCGGAGATATGCAGTAAGATAATATCCTTACTAAATGGGGGGTTCTTTTTATTGTTTAAGATGTTTTTTCGTATAACCTTGATATGATATTTCATATGACCCTCATATGATATTTTTCCTTTATATGTATGGAGAAGTGTTGAAAGAATTCAATTTTATGTTAGTATTTAAGTACTGAAAATGTGAATAAAATTTAGTTTCTAGAGACCACTATTAAGTATTTTGTTTGCGCTTAAATAATTAAAAAATCTCACCAGAGCCTTTTAGCTCTGGGTGAGCAGGATTTTGTGGCCCAGCTGGGAAGAGTCTTTTTCATTCAGCTACAATGCTGTGCTAACTGGCACTAAGAGTGCTCTCAAAACATACAGTTAATGTGTAAAAAATGTTTGGTAATATACATGTGCAGTTCTGTGGAATTCAGTCATTCCTAAGGCTTTTTGTATTTTTGCCTTATTTGGAACCTTTGCATTTGAGGCTCAAGAATGCTGCTTGGGAGGATCCCAGGGATTTATTTTAATTATAGCTCATAAGACTCGTAGTTCAGTAGTTGCTATTGATAAAACAGTTTCAAATCTGTTTGTAGACTGGGTGTTCTGTGTCATGAACTGAACAGAACTGTTAAATGACTCTTTTCATGTCTTTTCATCAGTTGGTAAATAACATTGACTTATATGATAAAAAAAGATTTATTATTTTTAAGTTTTAAAACATTTCCTAAACATCTGAGCTGCGTTTGTTATTGTGTGCATATCAGGAAGCTTGATAAAATGTATGATATGGAAGGAAAGCATTTTAAACGGCAAGTTGCAGAATTGACAATCACTGTTTTTCAGTTGATGAGCACTGCTGTTTATCATCTTGAAAGCCATTAGTGTCTGGTTCAGTTATCTTTGCTAATTAGAGAGAAGTATAGATAATTTGGGAAAAGTATGAACGAATGCTTTTTCACTGTAAAAACTCTTCTCTCTGAATTTCTGTGATTGAATGCACCATTTCTACAAACAGCGTTATTATAGAGTTGTATTGTGCCCATATGGCTTCATTATGATCTTGTGCAATCTTAATGAATTAAAAATGGAGTTACCACAGCTAGATTGGCACCACTTTTAACGTAAAGAAATGAAAACAAATACGTGACAAGTTCACGTCATTGTTGATTTCTTAACTCTAGACCTTTATTGGTTCACTGGTGAGACATGGCAGCAATTGTCCTTGAATGCAGGATCAAGTCATAGCAAGACCCTCAAAATTACATACAGGTGATGACAGAGATATTTCCTGAGCCTCTTCACATAAATGGAGGGCACCATTCTCCTAACCCAACATGACTGTTAAGCACTGTGATTTGGAAGGTTTCATAAAGAATATGTATCCCTTCCATGAACAAAGCTTTTTCACAATGACTTGTGTTGGAGGCTTGGCTAAAGGATCTGCCGATAGCTGCCTGTTTGTTCCTCACAAGGCATGACAGACATCAGTCATGGCGTGAACATGCCCGTGACATAGAATCATAGAATGGTTAGGATTGGAAGGGACCTTAAAGATCATCTAGTTCCAACCCCCCATGCCATCAGCAGGGACACCTTCCACAAAACCAGGTTGCTCAAAGCCTCATCCAGCCTGGCCTGAAACACTTCCAGGGAGGGGGCATCCACAGCTTCCTTGGGCAACCTGTTCCAGTGTCTGACCACCCTCACAGTGAAAAACTTCTTCTTAATATCCAATCTAAACCTCCCCTCTTTCAGCTTAAACCCATTTCCCCTTGTTTTGTCATTAATTGCCCTTATGAAAAGTCCTTCACCAGCTTTCTTGTAGGCCCCCTTCAGGTACTGGAAGGCCGCTATAAGATCTCCCCGGAGCCTTCTCTTTTCCAGGCTGAACAGCCCCAACTCTCTCAGCCTGTCCTCGTAGGAGAGGTGCTCCAGCCCTCGGATCATCCTGGTGGCCCTTCTCTGTGAAGTCTAAAAGCCTTGTTGCGGAGTCTACAACTGTTGTTCACTTAGTACTGATCTACTGGAGAAATTAGATTTTTAGAAGGAAAATGCTCAGCCCTCCAGGAAGTTTATTGTTCAATCTGGCATACTGGGATAATACTCCAGCATGTCATTCAGGAATCCATGGGTTTTTTTTCCTATTCCTAAGTTATCATTAGCATTTGGTATTATAAAAGGACTGCGGGTAACAGGAACAGCACAGGTCTTGTGAAAAGATGGTAAAAAGCTTAGCCAACAAACCTGAGCATTTGTGATGGTTGGTATGCCACTCTGTTAGTGGAAAAGACAAATAAAGCTGTTGCTGTTAGTATTTAATCCATGTCACTTTTGTGCTGCTGACCATGAACTTAGTGTTTCTGTAAACAGTGTGACATTGTCCATGCAGCATTGTTGCTGTGCTTTGTTTCCCCTCGAGTTGAACACAGGATCTACACTCTGGTCTGCTTGGTCAAGATTTTTTCACTTTTTACATTTAGTGCATAATCTTATCCTTAATCATATTTTCAAATGTTAACAATAAAAGTTTTATTAGACAATATTCTACAGTTACAATATTCTGTTCTGAGCATCACATTTATTTCCAATACAGCAACAAAAAAAGTATCAGAAGATAAAGAGTTCGGCTATTATAGTGCAGTCTTACATCAGAGGATGGAAGGTGAGTTTCCTGTTACTGTGGCTACATCTGCATGGTAAGGTAAGGAACAGGTCATAAGGAACATTTCAAGTGCCCTGAGCCTCCTGACTTTCATGCCTTCTGTCCATTGAGCTGTGACTGTGCCATAGCTGTTGTTAAACACTCGTGTATGCCATAGAAGAGGTGAGTTTGGGATATCCGCTTGTAGCCTCGGCTCCAAATCCCTACAAACAATGCAGGTAGAAGGCTGGGACCCCACTAAACTACTGGCTTATCCTTGAGGTGTCTTCTGCCACAGAATTTGAAGGGATGCCCTCTTTACCTGGGCTGGAGTGTGAATCAGTGAGTCTGGTGTTCAGAACGAACCTAGGTACATGCTAACCAGGCAGCCTGGCAGCTCCAGAGCAGGATGGTCTGGTGCTGGGCCCATGAAAACTGTAACAATGGACTGATTTGGAAGAAATCAGTTGCGGTTGGTGGTTATTTTACAGGAGTCTCAGGTTAACAGGAGTCTCAAAGCATGAACAAAATTGAATGCAGGCATAAAAGAAAGAGTTTGGGTCACCTGGGCAATATGCACTTGGGTTAAGTCTTCAGTTCTCTGCGTGTTAAGTGGATTGGGGAAAGTGTGCTGCACTCAACTTGTGTTGAGCCAAGTACTTTATCACTGTTTGCTTGTCCTCTGCCTCAGTTTTCTGCAACTTTGCTTCTTCTCTGAGAGGTTTTTACTTTGTGAATGTATGACCACGCAGCCATAATAGAAACTTAAGGAGTGCTACTGTCATAAGAGGTAAAAATGAGGTTAACGGCTCATGTGAAAGCAGCCACAATGCTTAAAGCAACTACTGCTGTCCAGCTTCAGAAAAAATGTCCCTGGGCTCCTCTGTTTTCATATTAACCTTTCTCCACCCCACCAAATGTTTCTCCTCTATTTAGGGAAGAGAGAACTGCCTTTAATTCTGGAGTCAGTTCCCTTCCTGTCAGACAGGGAAAGAAGGGGCTGCAGTTACTAGCTATAGATGTAAACAGCCTTCTGCCCAGAAGGTTTTGAAGTTTGCCAGCAATAAGCTAGTGTAATTTGATTTTACCATTTTTCTTGATTTTTACTTTGCCTTTATTATTTTGTTTAAAAGAGTTAATAATATCCTTTCAGTCTAACTGTTGATGTGCTGTCTTTTCCCATGAGTGTTATTTGGAGAAAACTGGGTAAAAGCATCATCTCATTTTGAGTTATGGTTTTCTCTTTGTCATTGGAGAACACGCTCTTTTGCCATAGCAGTGCGGTGGGTAAAAGCTTGGTAGGACAGCAGCCTTAAGTGTGACCTAAAGCCAAGCAATTTACTTGTGATTTATTCTTTATTGCAGTCTAAATGGATAAGACATATACTGTGTGGAGGAAAAGTATTGTTGCCATTGTACAGACAAGCATATAGATATCTGAGGTGATACAGCAAATCTGGGAGAAAACTAAACATCGAACTAAGATCACCTGAAGTGCCAGTGCCAAGCTCTCCCTTGTGCACAGAATCCTCCCTGGAACAGCAAATGTTAGGCGGCATAGCACTTAATAGTTCATTCACTTGGAGGTTCAGAGGCATTGTGTTTTGGTTTTGCCTAGACTTACAGGTTGCATTGTCTTACTTTAAATGCATTAAAAAATTATACTTATTTATTTGAATGAAATAATGTTTTCAATTGTTTACAGGCTCGGAAGCTTCTTCGGGAACTTAAGCATCAGAAGCGTTGTAACGAGGCTGCCACAATAATTGCCGCTTATTGGCGTGGTACCCAGGTAAGAAAATGGCAACAAATTGTGCACATAGTTATCTGTGCGTAGAATGAAGAAGGCCCTTTAGGATAAACTTGTCTGGGAATATTTTCAGTGGCCTAAACTACTGATTTTTATGTTTCTCTTTGCTGCTAACATGTTTTAGCTGGTGCAATCTGGGAAGCTGGGACACGCTTTTAATATTTGCTGTTTGTAGTGAATGGTTTCTTTCTTTCTTTCTTGCACCATTGGGAACTTGCAGTAACCTTTTCTTTCCTAAGCTTTTCTATATCCCATTTTCAAATGCATCACAGGCGCGAAGGGAACTGAGACGACTGAAGGAGGAGGCTAGAAATAAACATGCTATTGCTGTTATTTGGGCTTACTGGCTTGGATATAAGGTACTTCATGCACATATCACATGCCCCTCTTCATTACCCAACAATATCAACATTTAACCAGTAGTACATAGTGAGAATTCAGGACTAATACAATTGACTTTAAAATAATAGAGCATGATCATTGATTCCTTCCATTTCCATTCATGACACACTTAATAAATCTGACAACATTCTGTATGTCATTTTTTTGTAGAGTAGGAAATTCTTTGCATGGCAGCCAAGTAGGGATTTGCACTAACAAGCCATTAGACTAGATTAAAAATGACTGGACTACAGTATTCTCAAATTAGGAAATGCATTTAACTACATGTAAATATGCAAAGCATGGTTGGTGGGGAGAGGAGGTTGGGTTTTTTTGGGGTGGTTTTTTCCCTCCCGAACAAGTGCTTTCAGTGACACTGTGTTAGTGACCCAATTGAGATTTTCACCAGGCTGTGTATTCTGCACCCTGGACTGTCTTAATTTACAAGTTCAAAGCAATGCTGTTAAGTTTCACTAAGTGTTAGTTTTAATTGGTTTAATTGATTTTCTGGCTGTGATTTGAACCAGTAAGAAAATTTCATTAAGTACAAGTAAAGCACGGTTTTATGACCTGATCTTTTAGCAGAAAATTATGTTCGTTTGCAATTCTAAACTTAACAGCCCTAGAAAAATCCCAGGAATTCCAGCATCAGCTGTTTGTTTTCAGAAGCAAAGTCCCACTGAAAGATTCTTGCTAATCCCCAGCCTGCAGTTGTGGGTTATGTGAACATTTGAAATGCTGTTCACTAGAGGCCAAAAATTTATTGGTTTCAATTAATAAATTTGTAATGTATTTGAAAACCACATTCAGTAAATACATTAAGTTTAAAATATCTTCCAGTGATTATTTAGGTTGGAGGGGTGGTAGGGGACAGAACACCTTGACAACTTGAGGAAGAAATGTGCTCAAATTACATCTGGAGTATAATGCAAAGTTTGACCTTTGCTATGTTGATATAAATCTATTAGATTTCTAATTAAATGGCAGCCCTGGGAATCCAACGAAATGTGCAGAATTTCCCTCACACTAGAGAGACTTTGCATCTTTTCAGTTCTGGCTTGATATCTAGATAGCTATATAATTTGACAGGCATACAGTTTCCTCTATGTTTGTTTAAATGAAATACATTGATAATGTACTTCCTTTTTAACCAGAGTTCCTTTCACCCCCCAAATTGCTCAGTACTGCAGAAATGATACTGACTTCCCTAGGTTTAAGATGTTTATCCAGAAAACAATGCAATAGTGTTAACTGTGTTAGAACTCCTCATTTAAATATTTAGTAGATTGGATAATAGCTATTTTTGTCAACTGGCTCACAGGAATTTAATGAAAAATTGCCACCTTATTCCTTAAATATAAATAATCTAAATATAATAATATATATAACTTTGAAGATAATCTAAATTGAATTAAGATTAGAAAAAGAATTACAGTATCTGATAAAAGATAAAACTTGTTATTGGTGTGATGTTTTATCTTTTCCCAGGAGAATATGTAAAACAAAAGTTTCAGAAAGTGACCTTCAGAGATCACTTGCTTTACTAAAAAGAAAAAAAAAAAAGCTATAGACCACAAGTACTCAGTTTCCTTCCTTTTCACCAGACAGACAGACACTTAGCTTTGCAGAGTCCTTGTTTTTACAGTGCTGTGTAGTAGGAGCTTTTGTTCCAAGCAGATGAGTGAAAACATACTCTTTATGAGAGCCTGCATCTAACGCAAATTACCCTTTCTGGCTACGTCAGAAAAGGGTAACTGGCGCAGGCTGAAACTGCTGTTGCACAAGTCTGTTTGACAACATATAACTTGAGAACTGCAGATATATTGCCAGCACTGCTCATCCTATAGCACTGGAACTCTTCGTTTTGCTTGACTTTTATCATCAGATAACTGAATAACAAATGTACTGGTGTCTCCTAAAGTGTGAGATTCCATTAAGTTGCCCACACGTACCTTTGTGTTTAGAATACTTTGCAAAGTGCTTTCTTAAACTGGGAATGATTGATGAAATGTAGGTAGGTGCCTGTCTCTGTACATGAGGAAGGCACTAGGTTTGGGGGGTTTACCCCTTCATTGCGTACAGACAGATATTATTTACCAGGCTGGAGAAATTTTTTTTAAAGTACATAAAGATCAAAATAAAAAATAACCTTCAGAATAAAAGCCCTCAATACAGTGCCGGTAATTCATCGCTACATACATAGCTTCAGAGTTGATTATGTTCTCCCCAGGCACTTGCCAGTGGAAGAAGTGACTAGACAGTGAGATTTTAGTAAGTCTTGATTGTCATACACATCATTTTGATGATGCAATTGCAGGCAAAGTTCTCCATTAGAATCAAGTCACGAGATAGTTACCACTGATTGTGAGGTGTGCACAGAAGAGAAGATGGAAACACTGATAGCATATAATGGGACTGACGAAATTCTTATCTATACATGCCACTTAAGCAGCAGCAGAGGCTTTGTTGACCTCCTGTCCCTGCTCATGGTAGGGGGGTTGGAACTAGATGATCTTTAAGGTTCCTTCCAACCCAAACCATTCTGTGATTCTATGATTCACACCAGTTCACACTGATGGGTTGAGTTTTAAAGGTTAAACGCTGTTCTTCCATCTTTCTGTATCTTGATTGTAAGTTGGCTGTTCTGTTTGGGAGAGGCCTTTTGCTGGTCATTGTGCTATCTGCATCGGGCTGTCTCTTTTGTTCACTATCTAAACCTTTTAGGCTCGAAGGGAATTGAAACGCTTGAAGGAGGAGGCTAGGCGTAAGCATGCTGTTGCAGTCATTTGGGCTTACTGGCTTGGACTGAAGGTACTTTCTCAAAAACTCCTGTCTGTCAACATGAACTCAGTAAAGCATAGCACCTTACTAACACTTCGTAAACAAGCAGTTATGCGGGCTCACTAGGAGGGATGATTTTTACACAGAATTACGTTGCTTAATTTTGTCATGGACTTTACTGAAACATTCATAAGCTGAAAATGCCTCATTTACAGCAGTATTTAGGCATCAGTGGTTTTTGTCATATCAGGATTTTCCAATTGAAAGACAAATGTCAGATTAAAGGGACCCTGTTATGGTTGTTGACTTAAAAACCTGACCTACGCTGGCAAAGATCCTATCTGGAAAGATTACAAGGATGTATTTTCTTATTGTGACCTCTGCTTGTTTGAATGGGAAGTTGGATGGAGCTGTTCAACTCTCACTGCTGCTCACGTTAGACCCCTGACCCTAGTGTCAAGGGCATGATGTAAAGCTAATGATAACGTCCTGACGCTTCCATCCAGCCTTTTTAGGGCATGGCATTGCATGCCATTACCTATGGCTGCTGGCAGCCATGAATTCCCAGAAAAATTCAGATATGCAAGAACCTTTTGTTTTCTGTCCCTTGCTTTCAAGGCCTGGTTGACAAAAGAAAACACATTTGTAATCTGTAAAAATGTAGTTCTGCTCTGTAAATAGACTATGAAAATGGCATCTTGAGATGTTTCAGGTCTGTGCCCAAGTGATTTACATAACACAGTTTTCAAACATAGATCTACAGATGTGGTCCTGGAGAACTGCAGAAACCTGAATCAGTTGTGTTTGGCTGGACATCACTTTTGCTAACAGGGATGTTGTATACTACAGAAATACAAAAGGGAACAATTTGCTTGATAATGCAGAGTAGAGCCCAGCTCTCATTCTCATTCTAACAGTAATGAAATGGGAAAAATAGTGATATAATTATATATATGATACCTGAACATATAATTATATATAGTCTATGTATATGGTATATATAAAAAAATCCATTACAATACATACATGGAAACCAGAGCTGGAAATACAAAGAAGCCATTTTAAGAAGTCCTTCTGCAGATCAGAATCACACTTCAGGTATTGCTGCCAAAGTTTGTCTGTTTTTGTGATTTTAAAACAAGAATATGTCCCTCCTGAGAACTCAGAGGCTGTTTTATATCAAACAGCATCATTTAGATGAAAACTGATGAATCCAAAACCTTTAAGGCACATTACAGCAGGAATATGTTTCTGCCTGTCTATGGTGTGGTTTTTCAATGTATTTTTTAAGTAGTGCAAGCAGCACTTCTGTCTCACCTGAAACAATGAATATGAACATAATCTGTGATTCCAGTATATCACTGTTACTACAGACAATTCTTATTTGTCTAATTGCAAAGTATTCTCAGCCATGACATAGAGAGGTGAAGGTTTAAAATTGATACAAGTGATCAAGATTAAACTATTAATTCTTTAGTCTTTTTAAAAAATTGTATTATCAGTAGATTTTAATAGCATTTGTGGTACTTTCCAGATTTAGGCATTTCTGGAACAGCTTGCATTTCTCAGTGCTTGCTTTGCAGCTTCCCTGCAGCGCCAATAGGATGTGTGGGTGTATATTAGTCCCTTTGTTCCAAATTAATTTGCACACCTTGCAGCTCATGAAGAATAATACAAAGCAATATCATTAAAGACAGTCTGTGAGAACATGATGAGATTTGGGATGATTGTGGTTGGAGTGGCTTTGAATGTGGTAATTTCCATCCCAGAATAATAAATAACGGATGTACCCTAATTATAGAGCACTAAACCTTACAGAAAATCAGTGAATGAGAACTCTAAGAATTTTTCTTATAAAGTGAGGAGGAAAAAAAATTAAGTGCTGTATTTGCATAGAATTAAGACAGCTGAATGCTCTCCGTTTTGTTGATGCATCTTAACGTGTAATTAAGCAAAGCCCATTTATCTGTGGGTTTTTTTTAAATCCCAGAATGATGACAGATTCTTGCTTTCAAAATGCTGGCTTATTTTAAAATGCACAACACTTAGTATGGGGCAGAAGGTGTGCCAGGATAAGCCAAGCAAACTTTTTCTTCTAAGCTGATGTGATTTTTTCCTCTATAGGTTTCCCTTTATTTTCTGGTTACAGTGAACTCAGCAACACATAGTGAGTTAGCTAAAACCACTAAATTGGCTCTGGGGTAAATTATGCAAAGCCACGATGTTTTCCCTGGTTTTTGCTCAAAACTTTTAACAGGTGTGTTGCAGGCTGTGCCAAAGTTTGAAAAAAAATTGGGGGATGTTTCAGCTAACTTGACGTGAGCCTGGGATTCACATAAAACTGCAAACCAGTTGTGCTGTCTCTCAGATTGGGTTTTCTGGGGCGGGGAATTGAGGTACTATGCTAATTAGCACTGAGAGAAATACCAAGGGCAAAACATGTACTCTGAAACTTGCATTTACAAGCACATATAAAAAAACCCAAACAGTATCACCTGCAAAAATGGTTCTCAGTGATGACTTTTTGATTATTTTTTTTTTCCTTTTAATAAATTTTAGGAGAACTCTCAGGCTTGCTGACATTAAACAACCATTATATTGATTCTCTTGCTCTTAATCAAACACCAAAAACTTACTTTCCTTTTAGAATTAAGACTGCTTGTGTGAAAGACATGCATAAGTCTGTTCTGAAAAAACCCCACTTTTTGTTATAGTAAACTCTGTGTATTAAGAATCTTAAAGGAGAAAAATCAGAAGCAGTTCATCAGGTAACTATGTAGTTAATATCAGTTCGGTGTTGCTTCAGACACAATAAAATATATATTGCTGCTGATACCTCATTTTTTCCAGTCCAGTTTTATGCAAAAGCCTATGAAAATGGATTAATGCTGTGAATTAAACAATGTTTGAGTATCTTGCCTTTTCAGAGGAAAGTATTTAAAATTCTCAGTTAAATTTGCAAATTACTATACTCAAGTCATCCAAGGTAACTTTCTGACCTCTTGGTCCACGGTCTGGTTCATTTATTTCAGATGTACCAGTTAGTGTTCTTATTTAAGGGAACACTTTGCATGTTTGTGTGCTTTTTTAGTATTTTCTGCCTGAGAGCTTTATAAAAGAGTACCTGTGGAAACAAAGTCATTCTTTGTATTCACTTTGAGGGTTTGTTTAAATTCTCAGGTCCGTAGAGAGTACCGGAAATTCTTCAGAGCCAATGCTGGAAGAAAAATTTATGAATTTACCCTTCAGAGACTTGTATGTATATATCTGTACAAAACACATGTACATTTTCTGTGTTTTAATTTTTTATTTTCTAGCAAAAATAACAGGTGTATTATGGCATTGGTAGCCTTTGTAAGGAAATGTCCATGCTAAGCATACAGAAAATTGACAGCTTAAATATTCTGACGCTGTAAAGAAAGGATATTAATAGTGTTTTGAATGTGTGAGAATGGCAGTAATTAAGCATTTACCATACTTGTATAATATCTTAATCCACATTTCTTGGTATACTTGGCTTTTAAAATCCATATTCAGGTTTATCAAAACTTGAGAGTTGCAGTTTGGTAACTGTGCTTTTAATTGCAGAGCATCTGCTTTTCCTTGCTTATGTCAATAACTCCATTATTTGAACATTAATAAAAAAATCTTGCTTCAATTTTATCACAGATGCAAAAATACTTCATGGAAATGAAGAATAAGATACCTTCTTTATCACCAATAGATAAAAACTGGCCAGCAAGACCTTACCTTTTCTTGGATTCAACTCACAAGGAGCTAAAGAGGATTTTCCATTTGTGGAGGGTAGGACACATTCTGGTCCAATGTGTACAGAACTTCATCACATGATTTTCAGTAGTTTTGTTCATGAAGAGCCTATTTTTAGGATGTTTTTCTTCCCATTCCAGCCAGGATGATTTTATTTCTTTGGAAGAAGTATGGCTTTTGATCATTGTCTTTGGCCTGCAAGGAGTGTAACTATCCTGCCTACTCCTTTCTGGAGTTAGGATTTCTTCCTGCCATCAGCTTTTAATGTAACAGTTAAGCAGTATGCCTGTTGCCTGTTAATTGGTAGCTTATAATACTCGTGTCCATGGCCAGGGCTGGGAATAGCTCTTAGACTAACACTGGAAATACCGGGTGGAATTTTTTACTTATGAACTGTGGTTAGCTGAAATTTGGTTTGGATCTTCGGTTGGAGAGAATGGCGAGAATCTGTGTAAGTGCTGATGAGACATTTTACTGATCTTATGGGCTGTATTTTCTGTGAATTGTCAAGGAACAGTTTTTCTTTCTGAGCCTGCAAAATTCATCCTCTCAGCTGTGTTTTTTTGTTCTTCTCTGCTTACATAAACTTCCACAGTCGTGGAACTATATATGTTTCTGTGAACCTTTTTAGCACAGTCTTCCAGTGACTTCACCCGATAGATTAAGCTCATGTTCACACGCAACGTGATTAAATTAGATGTTTAGTTATTGGTTTTGGTGTAATTCAAAAGTACCTAGAATCTATTTTCTCCTTCTAGAAGGAGAAAAACACCTCTGCTGTTTGTTTACCGTGCCACAGTGGCATGTAGGATGGAGCTGAGTCACGTCAGAAGTATACAAAGAATGTGCATCTTGAGCAATACGCAAACATTAGTCTGTGATGCTGTTCCTTCAAATCAGATTTGGAAGGATAATTCTTTTGTTTGTTTAATGTATCATGTTTTGTAGTGTAAAAAGTACAGAGACCAGTTCACAGATCAGCAGAAGCTTATATATGAAGAAAAACTGGAAGCAAGTGAACTTTTCAAGGACAAGAAGGCTTTATATCCGGCCAGGTAATGACTTATTCTGCTGCTTTTAGCGTACTGTAAATTCAGTATCCTTACATAGATTTAGGAAACTAAGCAAGATTTTGCTTTTCATCTTATGCAGAAAAGTGCATTTTCCTTATTGGACAGTGTCCCTCCATCATTTTACTTACAATCCTGGCAATTGACCTCAGTTTACTTTTAACTTAGATCTTGTTGCAGCCCACTAATCCTGTGATACTGAGCACTTCTGTCCAGAAACCATGATGTTTTGTTGTTCTAACCGCCCATGACCTGTTCACATTGTAAAAATTTGGAGAACCTTTAAAAGGAATAACTCTCATCCTTTCCCCTAGTTTCTATTATGCTGGTTCCTGCAGCCAATAAATGCAGAGTGAACTGAAAGGCTGCAAGTGACAATGTCACTCCCAGATGAGGCGTGACAGGGAGCTGTCCTGTGTTCAAACTTTGTACGTTCAGCATAATGCTCTCAGGTGAAGGCTAGGTAATTTAGGAGTTAGATATATTGGTATATATATTTTTGAAAGGATACTTAAGAATAAGAGCTTAGAAGTTAATTTCCGTTTTAGATTTTTTTTCCATTGGAGACTTTAAAAATGTGAAATCTCTGCAAATAAGTTTTTTGTTTCCCAGATTATTGAGTTCTTAGAAACAGATAAATTCTTGTCATTGCTGTCTGCAGAGCTAACATTACTCAAGAAAGTGCAGTAGTATCTGATTTTACTTAAGCAAGACATTTGTATTGCTTATTGTCATGCGTAGTAACACTTGACAAAATAGAGATCTGATGTACTTAAAAGAAGTTGAATTGAGCTTTTTAAGTGAATATCAGCTTAGAATTTTTTTTTTTTTTTGAAAACAAAGGTCTTGTCCATCTGAGGAGAGTTTTCTTTTAGAAGGCATAGTTTGAGCTGAGCTGAAACAAGGCACTGTAAAGCAAGAAGCAAGGTTCAGTAGAGGGAGGAACAGGAATCTGCGAGAGCTGACGAGGGCAGTTCCATGTATGGACAAGACCTGCTTGGTTGTTTGTGTGTTTTATTGGTCTTGTTTTGTTTCATTTTTTATTGAGACATTTCCTTTTTTCCTATAATGGACTCAGAATGTGTTTCTTGTTCTTCCTGTCAGTAGATCATTTATTTAATGGCTATATATGTTAGCGTGTGGTATGCTCCTTATTTGCTTTGGGATATCTTTTTATGCTGTTTGGAAAAGAGAAAGATGCTGCCTTTGAATTTTTCTAGGAGCAAGCAGGTTTTTTTGCTTTGAGTTGGTATACATTTGATCAGCATAGAGCTCCGGGAAGGAAGGAATTTTGTTTATATCCCTGGTTTGGTACGTTTTACACCAAGACTGAACAATGAAATATTATACAGCAAAATATATATCTAAGTTACTTTTATCCAAGACATTCTTAAGTGGTGTATGTGACAGAGGGATAACTATTGATTCATTTCAGTTTTAGCTTGTAGGTCATTATCGTTTGATTAGGGACAAAGTCCACAGGGAATCTACAGTTTTGGTGACTATGGTTTCATAATGCTAATTAATAAAAATGAAAAAACCCAAAGCTCCAACATGGTAGAAAGTTAGAATGCTTTCCCCACCCTGCACTCATTTAGAAACATTTCCATCTTTTTGTCTTGTAGTCAGAGCTGATTAGCTCCTGTTGGGTTTTTTAATTGGCCTAAGGGTGGAGGAAATTACTGTATAAAGTTTCTATTAGTTAGTATGATAATGTTTCATAGGATGTGTCTCATTTTTCTTTGCATAATATAATTATTTAAGAACAGAGTGGGACTTCATGAGTACTGAAATACCAGTACCCTTCCTTTTCTCCTCTGTCTCCCTGAGTGCCAGAGGTGCAATTACAAAGGTAGTGCTAATTGGTTCCTCTTGGGCTCTAGTCTTGGTAAAGCTTTGCATTTATACTTTGACTGTAATTTAATCAGGGTGATTAGTTAAAGTGACTTCCAAACAAAGCAAGCAATGACTGTATTCAGTAATTCTTAACTGATAGCGAAGCTCTTACTGTATAACCCTGAAGTGGATAAAGATGGGGTGATTTGCAAGCACGACAAGTCTTGATGAAGAGCTGGTACACATTTAACAAACAGCAGCAGATCTCGAAGGCAAGTTCTTGTCTGTCACTCTTAAATTACTGCAAAAGAGCAGAGGTGGCAGTCCTGCTCAAGTTTTATTTCCTCTGTTTGCACAGAGACTGTTGGGTGAATTTTAAATCAAAATTGCTTGTATATGGAAGGATGTACTTATGTCTGATATCTGTAGCATTTTGGCCCATTCAATTGGAAAATGTTTCCCGAGGAAGGAAAAAAAGCAATCCTGTTACTGTATTTGGTGATAAATTTCTCTTTATTCATCATCACTGTGCTGTTAATATATACAGGATTCCCTGTCTAATATACTTACTGTTTCTTACCCCTCCTCCTTCTCCTTTCTCCTTTCCCCTAGGATAATATACTGGGAGATATACGCACCCTACTCTGTAGCAATTCCCAAGTTATTTTTAGCTGATACCCGCATGGCACAGATTGAAGCCAACATCACTGCCCTGAGTGAGGGGTGGTACCGACCTGAAGAGCGGACGCTGCAGTTTGCAGCTTCTCAGCAGGGTTGAGGACAATTGCGCTGCATAAACGAACACAGTGTTAAGAGCCCTGTTTGCATTCAATTATGTATTGCTGTAATTATTCTGTTATATGGTTGCAATTTAGTTTGCCTTGCTGTTGTTTAAAACAGGTAGAAATTGTGAGTAGAAGTTTCTGGGTTGATCAAAGTATTCTTTCGCTAAAAATGAGGCAGCAAATTATTTTCTGTGGCAGAGAGTGTATCAAAGTTTAAGGAAGTTTCTGGCAGTTAATAGTCATTGAAAATGGTATTTGATGCATCTCCTGGCTCCATGAAGCCTGAAGCAGAACGCAGCGGTTTCAGGAGGTTTATTTCTTACCTGTGATTCATATTTAACCCATGTTTCTCTTGTCTTTTTGCTGGGCAGTGTTGGGCAGCCGTTCCAAGGGGCTTACTTGGAAATCAGCAAGAACCCCAAGTACAAAAAACTGAAAGATGCTGTGGATGAAAAGATCATTATTGCAGAAGTTGTGAATAAGATCAATAGAGCTAATGGGAAGGTAATAAAATGGCATTGCTTTATCTGGAAGAGTAGATAATTGTTGTTATAAATAAACTGAGAGGCAGATTTCATTTCTGTCGTGTAATAGTCTGAGGATTTTAAAAAATGTCCTTTTTTTAAGGGCAGGACTAGAAATGTTGGATTTATATGAACAGGTGATTTTAAGCAACCATTTTAAATTTACATCAAGGTTACTAAAATCTTGTTTGAGTTTGTACTTTTCAGTGGCTTTTCCAAACAAAACTGGCACCTCATCAACTGGTAACAGGCTGTATTGATTCACAACTAAAAGTAATCTCTGTACCAAACTTAGATCTTCTATTTGCCAATTGAAGAAAATAAATATTTAGAGAATATTGTTCTTGTTCAAGTATTTAGAAAACTTAACCTTTCAAGGTTTATGCTGTTGATCAAGCTCCTGATTATCACATTTTATTATGTTTTAAAATTGTGAGTGGTGTACTCTGTTAGCTTTGTCTTTCTTCTGATTGATATCAAAAGCTTTTTGGAATGAAGAGGCAAGTTGGCAAGTTTCTTGTATCATTTGAATAAAGCTGTTAAATATGCTGGGTACTTTTTTATTCTGCCAACATATAACTTGTTTTGCATTTAAATTATACTTATTAAAACAGGAAGTATTATCCTCTCTTAGTAAATGTAATTGTTTTCACCATATCTGTCTAAATATTAGAAGTAGTAGATCTCAGCTTCTTGGATGTAGATGTTATTTATGCATTTGTAGGAGTGAAATTAGGTTGCCTGTTGTTGATGCCAAGTTAATTTTCCGGTTTAGAATAAACTAATTAAAGGAAGACAATATCTTTCCTGTACTTACATAGTCTACAGCTCTCAAGATTTAAAAAGAAAAGAAAAAAAAAAAAGAGCGCTATGGCTCTGTGTGCTTAAGTGCTTAAGACAGCTACTTCTTAATTATAATAGTTAAGATTTAATTATTTAAAATTTTACAGGAGAATAAGCTGTATGTAGATTAAGTTCTCATTTATCTTTCGTCTTACTTTCTAAGACAAATCTAAGAACATGCATAGATGCTTTAAAAGTATTTGTTGTTTGAAAATATTAATATGTATCCTCCTAAAGAGTAATTCTAATAGATAAAGGGAGGAGAATATAACATTGAAAATACCTGCGTGATTTGTGTTGCTCTGCAACACAGTTTTGGTGAATAACAGTGAATAGTGAGGCCTGAATTAGCCATCACTGAAAAGCTATGTTGGTTTTCCTGGAGATTGACAGAGTGTGAGAAATGAGGTTATCCTGATTTGCATAGTTTCTGAGTTTCAGTTTCTGAATTTTATAACTGTAAGCTAGTAATTAGAAGAACTGTTCATATCTAAGTGTGTGTGCCAAATTGAGCTAAGCTTCTCAATCTATAATTAGACACATAAATGAATTTGACCTGATTTTAACTGATCTGCAGCTTTTACTGAACATCAGATATTCATGTTCAGTAATGTGGGCCAAGCTTATTCACTCTGTGAACTGCTTGTAGTCTTAGAAGGTGATCAATAAAGACCAGTTCTCTCTGTGTGGATAATGGTTTGCATTTTTGTATTTTCATAGGCTACATCCAGGATTTTCTTATTAACCAAAAATAATGTTCTTCTTGCGGATCAAAAATCTGGGAATATCAAGTCAGAGGTTCCACTGGGAGATGTTACTAAAGTGTCCATGAGCTCCCAAAATGATGGCTTCTTTGCAGTGCACCTCAAGGAGGTTGGTTACGACTTTATAGTACAGTAATATGACTGGTTTATATGCAGTGACGTAAAAAAATGTTTAATTATCTTGTAGCATTAAATCTAGTGGTTAGCCTGTAGGTTTAGAAGTCTATTGAGCTTTGCCATATCTGTAAAAACTTTGACTTAAAACAGCTTAAGTAAAATGGGAACAGCTCTTACATTATGAACAATCATTTACTTGTGAAAATCAGACTTCATCTTTTACTGTAGCCTCTTTAGGACTGGAGTTTTCCATTTGTAGGCCTTTAATCTAGTTGGGGTACCTTGTGGCAGTGTTTTCCTTTTGAGCTGCTCAGATAATTCTTCCTGACACACTGGCAGAATATTTCTCCTTTATAGGATGCCAAGAAATCCATGTTATGGCACAGCTAATTTGGTTACTCATTCTGAAGAACTTAATTCGGTGCTATATTTGCTTCACTGCACTGTCAGTATTGCTCTGCTAAAATCATTAAGCTGGCATTTGCGTTCTAGCTTAAATGGATTTGAAGAACATCTTATATAGTATCTTTTCATACTGACCACTTCACCTTTCATACTGACCATACCTAATACTGCTGTTGGTAATTGGTTTCTGTTCCTTTCTGAAAATATTGTGAGCTTGCTGTGTGGTAGGCAGAAGAGGGATACAGAGACATTACAGTTTTGTGGAACAAGTGAAGGTGACCTCTCAGAAGGGTTTTTTAACTTTCTCAAGAAATTTGTAGTTTATTTGAGAATGAATTGCATTTTGATCCTAATACACTGCACTGCATCCCTATTTAATTTGCAAGATGAAAGACTGTTGTTTCATTGCACTGGGAAGAGAAGACTCCTTGTAAAACCTTCTGCTTGGCTGGTGTTTAATATTTTTTATATTCTAGTTTTGGTAGTCCTCACTACTTTCCTTTCTGTTTCAGGGTTCAGGAGCAGCTGGTAAAGGAGATTTCCTGCTCAGCAGTGATCACCTTATTGAAATGGCCACTAAACTTTACCGCACTACTCTCAGCCAAACCAAACAGAAGCTCAACATTGAGATATCTGATGAGTATGTTTCTTGTTTGCTTAAAAGTGCATTTCCTTCAATGCAACTTGCTAAAAAGTCAAGTATCTAATGTTAGAAAAACAAAACACTGTTGTGTAACTAATATTTCATTTCTCTTAACAGAATACTTGTAAATAAGGATCCAATTTTCAATGTGAACTCATTTCTCATATTCATTTTGGCTCTTATTTTCTTGAAAGTCATTAGAGGAAATGTGTTTTTCTTAAGGTAGTTTCAAACAGGGCTGTGAAGCACAATTGCTGCCATAGAAATAATTAGTAGATACTACATTTGAGAGAATCACTTTGTGTGTGACTGAAAAGTCCACGTATTCCTATGAGATGTTTATTGACCAGAGTGGACACTAGGTGCCAAGTTGTAATGAAAACAATGAAAACAGAGTGAAAAGCTCCTCCTCAAACACATGTAATGTTGGTGCTAGTAATGTAGACCTATAAAGCTTTAGCTTCTCTTTCATGAAGGTGAAAAATGTTTTCTT
>NW_010292334.1:0-17827 GCF_000700745.2 Antrostomus carolinensis | reverse complement strand
CTGATGGTGTTTGAACCACCTATTGTTGTTTCGGGTTTTTGAGTTGTTAAAAAGCTTACATCTCAAAGTAATATTTCTTTCTGCTTGGTGCAGTTTCATATTTTGGCCTTAAGTAAGGACTGCACTTGCAGTGTTTATAGCCATGGAATAAAAATGTTTGTGTGTGTGTGAACTCCTGAGGCCTGCTGAGTAAGAGTCCCTCACATAGCCCACCATTGTTATGCACTCAGTTTGTTGTGTGACGTGCCCCCTGATTTCAGTATTGTTGATTTGGTGGGTTTATTCATTTTGGATAAAGAAGAAAAATTGGAAACCTTCAACAATAGCGAAATAAAATTTCTGTAGGCAAAAATTGAACCTTTTATCTGGCTGCACAGCACTGCTTGTATTCTAGAGTCATGATGGCAAGTACTGTTTTTATCTGTTAAGATTTGAGGGTTTATTTAAAGGCTACTTTTGCTCTTTCATTGAAAATCCCTTCTGCCATTTTCCTTTGTTCTGTTACCATATGTGATTTAATTTGCTCAAGGGTGTATGTTTTAGCCTCTAAAAGATTGTGGCTGTCCCCAGTAGGTTTCTAGTTTAATGATGGCTACAAGGGAATAAACTACTAAAGCAAAGTTTAAGCATGCATTGCACTAGTCTGGACAGCCTGCCTTAGGTCTGGAAAACAGTCTGCTTTCTGGGAGTCTTGCATTTTGGGATGTGATTTTATTCCTTGTCTTGCAGATTAAAAACATTCTAGTGTGTACTGCTATTGAGTTTATCCAGACTAAATGATTTTCAGTTGTTTGCTTCTTTTCAAGCAGTTCCATCTCTGTTGATGGTAAAGCAGCGCTCTCTTCTCCCTGCTAGAGTTTAGACACAAGCACAACTAGGAATTGAGGAGAAAATGTGGCCTTACTTTGACTATGTTACACTACTTTTTGGGAAGAGAGCTTATATAAGCAAAAATGCTGTTGCTGCAGGGGTATGTCTAGTTACAGACATGCCATATACATACATATATATATATATATATATAATGTTGGAATAATGGGTCTAGGAAAATGCAGTGTTAGTGGCAAGTCATCAAGACCTGCTCACGTTTTCCAGATGCTTCCATGGCTGGGAGCACCGAACAAGTTAATCTTTGAGCGTCTGGGCTGTGCAGCAGGAAAGCAGGACCAAAGGGCAGCTCGGCGCAACGGAGGCCACTTCCTCCCCTGAGCTCTGCCGTCAGCTTGATTTGTGGTTTCCGGCTGGAGGACAAATTCTTTGAAGTTTTTGGCCTCTGCTGGAGGACTTTTTAAGGATGCTAAAAGGGAAAATCTGCTGTATTACAAAGGACTTTTTAGGTCAGCAACAGCTGCATGTAAGCCAAAAGGCAGTGCTGCCCTGTTTATTGCTTTTAATCTTGCTATCCTGATCAGTGAGAAGTTTGAGGCTCCACAGGAGCCTGTTGGGTTTTTAAAGCAATTCTCCACATTCAATGAAATTTCTCTTCCGGTAAAAAGTGAAGAGTCAAATCCAGATTAGTTTATCCTGGACTGTAGGAAATATCTAAATTTGGAGGTGGCTGAGAAGGAAGTGAATTTTCCCAGTTGCTGAGCAGGGGGCTGTAAAAGCTAAGTAAGGATTAGAAATAAGAGAGCTGCTAAAATACCAGATATACTAAATTAAGCGTAAACCAGAAGAGCAGCGCTCCTGATGTTGCTATAGGAGTATTTAGCTTCCTTCCATGAAAACAGAAAAGTCCCTTTGGACAATGGCGAAGCAGTTGGAAATAGTCTTTGCTGCAGTTCTGGTACATTAGAAATTCTGCTTTCTAAAGGAATAGCAAACTAACTATTGTAAAAAGTCCAGAGTTACAGGCAAAAGGCAGTGATTAAGAATTACCACTTGAAGGCGACCCAAGCCATACCATAACCCATAGGTTTTTTTTATTCTTCAACTCTTATTATTAATACAGGCCTCGGAACTAATCAGAAGAGACTTCTGCTCGTCATGTGTTTTTTTTCCCACCTTAAACTAAAATTTATCTTATTCCCCCTCCTAGGTTTCTGGTCCAGTTCAGACAAGACAAAGTGTGCGTGAAGTTCATACAAGGCAGCCAGAAAAATGGCAACATCCCAACTTGCAAGCGAAAAAACAATCGGCTTCTTGAAGTGGCTGTCCCTTAACTGCAGCTGGTGACTCTCCCTTTCATGGACTTGTTTCTTTGTAATAGTGCAATTTTAGTTGTTTGGTTTTGCTGGTTTTATCCCTTTCTGGAGCTGTTGATGGCTAATAGCTTAAGAAGCCCTTGGCAAAACATTTGATCAATCGACTTTTTAATCTTTTTGTTCGTGCCAGAATTTTAACCCTCAAAATGCAGACTTTACCCAGTGAAGCATTTTTACCAGCTGGCATGTATCTGTCATACATGAATCATTCTCTTTGTTTAGCAGTCATATTTTAGTACAGCATACCGTAAACCCACACATGAATGATAAATTACTCATATTCCTTAGTCTAGAGATCTGCTTGACAGGAACTCATGGCCTTGATGCCTGATGGCCACTTGTGCCCAGTGTCTTTTTATACTGACGTGTTCTGGTGTTCTGATGGGCTCCTTGCTTGCCACCACTGGGGAGACCTGCAGAATGGAGATGGTCACACTAACTCCTGTAGGTAACACTAGGAGCTATGTAACTTGATCTTTTAGTCAATACAGCACAGGAACATCTAATTCTGCAAAACAGAAGGAATATAAGACTATACAAGCGGCTATACGCATAATTTTGTAGTAAAAAATACAGAAATTTTGAAACAGAATTTTTAATTAGGTCAGATGTTTTTAATTACTTTCTACAGTAGAAATCAGTAAAATTAAAGAAGCTTGTTTCTTTCACAGAAGCTATACAGTTCAAGGCATATTTTCTCTTCTGCTTTTTTATCTTTTAAATTATCAGTTAAGATTAGAGCCTGAAAAATGCAATAGTATTCATAACACAAGTAACTGCTAGGTATTTAAACAGTTATCAAGTGAAGGGTTTGAGCCTTTCTTTTAGATATTGGCATGTACAATGTGCAATAAAACATACATGACATTTTGTGAAAAATTATTTATAATGCATTTTTGTGTGCAAGAGAGGATTGGTGCAGACTGCATAGACAATGTAGGGTTTAAAATAGATTTGTGTTGTTAATTTGCAGTTTTTTAGAGTGTACACTACAGTTGTCAATTTGGGAAGAATACTTAGAATTAAAAAATCCTTAATTTGGGGGTCTGTATATAAATTGGTATTACAGTAATAAAACTGTTCTAATTCTGTGCTGTTTTGGTACTCCTATGTTATAACCCTATTTTTGTACTCCAAACTATTTTATATAACTTGTGTGCCTGATGTAAATGCGTGCACAGAAAATACAATCAAGAGCTGCATTATAAACTTTCAGTGTAGCTGATTGCACTTAATCTTTTATAAGCCAGAAGCATTAGTTGAAATCCTGAAGAGAAGAGATGCATTTTTGGATAGAAGTAACTACTCAAGTGAAGGGTTTGTTGGATGTGACTGTTTGATTTGTTGATGCAAGGACAGTTGAAAAAGCATTGAATTTTTGCAGTCTATCTGATATAGGACAGATTAAGACCCTGGGTATCTGATGTGCAGTGCTGGAAGTCCAAGCATAAATAAAGGAAAGATAAAGAAAAGTTCAGAGTCTCATTACTCTCCTGGTGGTAAAGTTATGTAGTGCTCATGGTTGTGAAGGCTCCTCTGGGTAGTTCAGTGTTGACGTTGGCTCTCTGTTAAAATGGTATTTACTGCAAGAGATATTCTAGTGCTAATGGTTATCAGTCTGAAAAAAAAACCCCACTGTTTTGGGTTATACCATGTTTTGCTTTGGGATTAAAGTAAATGATTTTGCTATGATCTGGATACAAAAAAAGAAAAAATTGTTTAACCTGGTTGCTTAGTGTTGCTGTTAAAAGTCCATGTACGTGACCTTGAAAGGTGGGAGTAATCAAAAGACATGTTTTCCAAGTGATGACCAAAAGTTGCCTCTTCCTTATTGATCTTAGTTTGAACCCTTCTTTTAATAATTGGGTCAGGTTAATATTTTAGTAAAATTTAAATAATTTTACATGTATTGTACTTAGAGATGCTTACAAAGGAAATCGCAGTATCAATTTATAATGCAAAATTAGGATACTTCAAAGTAATTATTCCCGTTGCCTTAAGAAGACAGCACGTAATAACATGGTATTTAAAACTCCTAAATCCTGTATTAGAGTTGCTGCTTGGTAAAGATTGGAGGGTTTATGAAACTGTTCAGTATCTTGAAAACCTTACAATAAAAACCACAAGGGGTAAATTTTTAAAATGAATACAAAAGCAGGAAAATAAACATTTGAAGTCTAATGTAATCCTGTAGTAGCTTGCAGGTAGGAAAAGGGAAAGACAAGATTAAGTGCGCCTGGATATTTGGCCCATGAAATTACGGTATTATAGGATAATATTAGGATATTTGACCTATCCCAGGCAGACCCAGTACACATCTCTCTTATTTTTTTGATTTTTTGCAGCAAGTCATGATCGCTACACTAGCATAAGACTGGAAATGGGGCAAAATTCATCACTTTGATTTCTGTTGTTTCATTTCTTTTTCTGTACCTTTACAATTTTTACCTTGCATTCTAGCTAGTACTTTGTGATAGTTACCATTTGACACATATTTCTTAATGTACAGAGCAAGTTTTGCTGAACATGAATTATTTAGATATGCTAGATGAGTCACAGTATCTTGATGTTTAGATTTAAGTATCTAGGATGTTGAAAATAAAAATGCAAGGTCAGCTAGTTGGATTTTTTTTTTTTCTTTTCCTCTGTTTTCTTTTATAACCTGCTATCAAATGGAGTTGTAAAGAGAAGACTATTCTTCCTATGGTGCTAACCTTATGCATACTTTTACTTGTAAATTTTAATTTGTCATCTGAAAGCTGGGCAAGATCATTAAAAAAATGAGATTTGTTGCATGATACTTTCCAGAATCAAATAAAATTCTGTTCCTAGACCTATCCTTTCTCTATATCTGTATCTTCCTTACTGCCATCAAATCTAAAAAGTGCAGGTGACTGGTTTTAGGTTAAATATACACAACATTGGTATGTGACTTGGAGACATGGTAAATTTTTATTTTGTATGTAATTCTTTGAGGCAGCGTGTCTTTCTCAGTGATTCACAGTAACCTTTTCCAGTGCAGTTCTTCAGCACAAGTACTTTTGTGAACACTGTTTTCTCTGAAAAGTCTGCGAACACAGCTTTCCTATGTTAGGTGTTGGATGGATTCCTTAAAAACCAGTATTAATAGCCAGATTAACTTGATTTAAAAAAAAATAGCTGAGAGCCCCAAACCTGTCATATGCCATGTGGTTCGTCCTGTGATATTTTTATTTTTTTTATTCCTTAACAGTTTTATTCTGATTCAAATATATATTTTTTCGTTCATCATAAAAATTGTGGAAGAAATAAATGAAAATGTAAAATTGGAAAAAGCTGCTTCAGTTTTAGACGAGGTTTGTTTTTGTTGCCAGAATGAGAGTTCTGGGGAAAAAGTTGAAGAACTAATTCAAGATTTTTAATATGAAATGAGATCATTTTCCCCAGTTAGCATAACTTTCACCATTAATTCTTAAGCTTTTAGAGCCTTAATCTTGAGCAAAAATATTTTCCATATTCCACAGGAAATGGTCATGGTTATTTTAAATGATTGCACTGTAGTGTGACAATGATGGGCAGAAGGGAGATGTGCTTGTCTATGCTTCTTTGGACATTAGACCTTCCCAAAAAACACAAGTTTCAAAGACAACTGGAAGTGTTTCATGGGGATGCTGCCAACTTAAAACAATACAGACAAGTGTGAATTTTAAGTGATCTCTAGCATGACTAACAGAGGAGTTCTGGCTTTCCTCCTATCTAGCTTCCATCCTTATTTGGATGGAAAATATGCAGGCATTTGACTGTGAGTGCAGGGGACAATTCTTTACCAAGATATCTTACCCAAAATTCTCTGGATACTGCTTTTAATCATGTAGTTTGAAATAATTACATGTTACATCACTGTCCCATGACCTTCCAGTTAAACGTTAACTAAAGGTTGTTGGCATGCAGTGCGATCTTGTAGCCATTCCAGCACAGTATTTGCTAATTTGCGCTACAGACCTGTCTGCCTGAAATTATGTGACCTGTTAAGTTGTTTCAGGAGACTTAATTCAGGCAGTGGCATCCTCCCTCAGAGAGAAGAGCCTTCACATGTCGGTCCCAGTTACAGTGAGACTTTCTATTTTATGACTCACTGGAATGTTTCCTCCTAGAGATGTAGGTAAAGGGAAGTTTAGTGTATGAAAGAAAACTTCGTTGCCGGAGTCCATTGGCAAAGCAACACTTACTTCTGCTGAAGCATCATACGTACGAGCAGCCACTGCTTCAAGCACGCACTATATATACACTGCACGGAAAAACCACGTCCTTTCTTGCAGGATAACACTGACAGCAGTGCTCGCTTATTCAGCAGCACTGAATCTCCTGGTTTTTCAGCACTTTTGGGGCAGAGTGCATAGAGGATGGAGGATTGTGGTGAATTTACAGTTGCTGTTAATAATTCTTCTAAAAATGTATTTACATAGGTTGGGGCAGATTTGCCTTGGCCAGTCTCAAAAAATTAGTTGGAATGCAAAGAGGAAAAAAGTGCTCCGACAGATTTGTTGTTTTTAAGGGACCAGATCACTATTTCATGTTAGGATGTATTTGTCTGTGGTAAACTGGTGCTGTTTAAGGGATTGGTACTGGGAGAGGAATATCAACTTAATCTAGTTATCAGCTAGAACCAGTTCTGCTCCTGTTCTCTTGCACACATGGATGAGTTGAGTATTCAGGCTTTAACTTAAAATGAGTTAGGACAGTTTGAGGCCATTGCAGTTCACTTTGATTATGATCAGTTGATGAAATTGAGTCCTAAAAGATTTTTAGAAACAGATTCCCTCTCTCCTTCATCCTAAGCTTTTAAGACATTGACATCTACTTGTGAAGTAACTAGGCAAAATTTTGAAGTATGAAGCACGAAAGACTTTATGCATGAATGAAAGAAAATTAGAAGAATCTGAGTATTTCTTCTTAATAATTCAGATGATTTCCAAGGCTGCACCTTGCTCTTAACCCAAGGTGAGTATCTCTTTTCTGTATAACATTCTACTGTTTATGGTCTTTAATTATTAGAGAAAAGATAAGAATGAAATATTCCTCTGGCTAGGGAATCTTCTTCCCTGGAAACATGGCAAAGTGCTGGGGGTCTGCAGGGAATTCTGCTGCAGGAGTCCTTGCCTGGACGCCCAGGACTTTACTGCCTGGTCTCACCTTCACCCTCTGAAACACCGAACGCCTCTTAAGCTGTTGTCTGAAGGTGGGAGATGATGCTTTTTGCCACGAATGGTGATTTTTCCTTGGCTTAGCAATGTTGCTTCTGGACATCACAAATTCATTCTCCACCAGTATCTTGATGCTGGGTGGTCTCAGAGATGCTGGGTGCCATTTCCCAATCTGGCTCTCATCACATTCTGATTTCCTCCTGCCTCCGACATTCTCTGCAGTGACAGAGAAGCGTATCTCTGCAGGGTAAAGCAGCAATGTGTTCTTTTAGGTTATTCCATTATCAACCACTGCATCTTAGCACCTTGGTTTCAGCTGAACATACAGGAAATGTTTTATTTCCCTTCTAATCAAGAGCTGTTTTAAATGAAAGATGCTTTGTTCACTTTTGAGTTAACTTGCTGTCTGTATCACAGTATCACCAGTGTTTCACGAAACTCTGACAAAAAGCAACGCTGAAGCCTGAAACATGAAAAGCTGCTGTTGCTATGTGCTCTGTCTCTTCCTGTTAGAAGAGAAATCCACTTGAAGCGATGTTGTGATGAAGTCCCTGCTGGCTTGATTCACGGCATGCAGCCTTTAAGGTTTCTGCACATGCTTCTTGTAGCCTGAAAAAAGGAATCAGTCAGAGTAAGAAATAGGTAACTGTGGTAACAAAAGTAGTGATCTCATTTATATTCAAATGCAAAGGAGCATTAAATAGCTGTGAATACACTTATGTGCACTTTTACTTGCCCCTATGCTGCTATAGCTATGGAAAAGAGACCTTGGCTTAAGTTTAACCAGAAGGACTCCAATTGAAGGTGTTCAAATCAATGCTGTGTGGTCAAAATCACTGTAAACTATTGATTAACATTTAATTTTTAATAATAAAGTCCAGAAATTGTGGATGAGCTCGCAGTGGAGGATCCTCAATGTTGATTGCATCCCAGACTTCTTATTACTAGATGGTGATTGTGGCCTTGTGGTGGTGGGGTCATGAGTTTTCATTAGCTGTTTTGGGGATAATGCAAAAAATAAAGAATAAAAGATTTCAGCTATTTCTGCTATAGGAAAAAGGCATTTGTTTTAAACCAAGAGCAAACTCACTGCAACATAAGGCTATGACTGTTTCTAGCTCAGAGTCAACCCATTACTGGCACAAAGATGTTTTCCCTGACCGTCCTTTACTTGACAGCTATATTTAGAAAGCATTGCTGTATTGACATCATGTGATGCCCCACACGTGCTCAGCTCCTGAGCACTGCATGCTCCTGGCATGTGGGTTTTGATTCTACCCAGGTGGCTTTCTCCCTTCTGCTGAGGTGGAGGTAGGACTTCTTAGGGTAAAACAAGCAAACGAAAGAACAAACTGGAAAAGAAAGAGGAAGTTTGAGCCAGATCCATGCTTCAAGTTTCAGTCGCATCTTCAGGCTCTTCTGTACAAAGCGGGAGGGGAAACCCTTTCCAAAGAGAGGATTGTCATCCCCAACTGCCAGATCCCGGGCTGCCATGGGTGGGGGCCCATGTCTTCCTCCAGCCAGGCTGGAGCAAAGCCTGTTGTAGATTTGATCTATTTTTGTGTTACAGCACTGGAGATGATTTTGACTGTGCTAATCCTGGTCTGTGGTGTTATTTAGAGGCTTCTCTTGGTGTTGCTTTCTCCTTGTATTGCCAGATGTTCCCTTCTCTTGCATAGCCCCAGCACATCCTACAGCCCCCTTTTGTCAGAGACCTCCCTGCCTGTTTCTGCTAGGGCTCTGTCACACTTTGGGGGTAATTTCTAGAAACTGGTGGGATGTAAAAGGGAGCAGGAAATCCTTTCTGAAGGGAGACCAAATCAAGGTATGAGTAAGAGGGATCTGGAAAAGTTGCTTGAGCTGCAAGGCATGGGAAGTTTGTTTAGTGACTGCTAAACCCCAGCCACCTGCCTCAGGGTTTAGCTGCTTTGCCTCTTCAATCTTGAAGACCTAGGCTCAAAAACCAGAGTATTGGCCAAAATGGCAGGCGTCTTACTTGTGCTTCACAGATAGCTTGTGAGGTTCAGCATGCAGCTTTTGGAGTTTGTAGTTGCTCCATTTGATACTGATGAGAACTTCAATCGGTGGGAAATGTGTTTGCTAGAACATGGCAGGATAGCACTGAGGAAGTGTTGCTCTCATCCTGGCACCTAGAAAGTTCTTCTTGGTGTCCTCAGCCTGGGTGCGTGAACATACATACTTCAAAGAAATGAAAATATGTACAGTGTGTGAACAGCTTCAGCCTGACACATCCACTGGATGCAGTTCCACGTTATCTAAGGCATTTGGACACTTTGTTCCTTGGAGATAGTGCCTGGTCTCTTGTGGAAGCCTTAATTCAGTTGGTTTTCTTTCTTCTTTTTTTTGGGTTGTTGCACTTAATATGTAACATAAAGGTCACTGTGGCTTTAATGATATGTTGTCTTCCTCGTGAAAAAATGTAATTTTACACAGAGGGACAAATTTCTTCATTTTAATTTTTTTAGAGTCAACTGATTACCAATAGAGATGAAGAAAGTTCCCAGTATTGAAAAAAAGAAACAAAATGGATCCTGGCAACTGTGAATGAGACCTGTATTTATAGCAGTTTCTTTCCTAAAGATGCCTGGAAAAGTAAAACTGAGGCTGTGGTTTCATGTCTCAGCTTGAGCCGAACCAGCATGTTTCCTGTCATGGCAGCGGTGTGGTCTGGTCCTTCCTGCCCATGTCCCCTGCCCGTGTCTCCGGCCGTGCTGCCCTGACCCTGCGGTGATCTGGGGCCCTGTGCTTCATGGGCTGAGAAGTCACCCCGTGACAGGGGGTCCCTGGGGTGACACAGGGCCCTGCATGGCCCCATGGGGCTGGACGGGGGCAGAGGCCATGGGGAGCTGTGAATCCAGCACAGGCGTGATGTGAAACCACGCACTGGGATAGCAGTTGTGCTGTCTGTGGTCATAATGGGTTTCAGGGACTTCATGAGCACTCCTAAAAGACAGTGTATGTCAAAATGCGAGTGGGGAGCTGTGAATCCAGCACAGGCGTGATGCGAAACCATGCGCTAGGATAGCAGTTGTGCTGTCTGCGGTCATAACGGGTTTCAGGGACTTCATGAGCGCTCTAAAAAGACAGTGTATGTCAAAATGCGAAGTTTTCTAACTGAAGACAGACAAATGTCCCCAAATTTTTCCAACTGTCCTTTGAAAACATATAAAGGAGAACTAGAAGTAGATACAGATCCAGCTGCAATGCCACATGCTCTTTACAAAGTGCAGTTCAAGATTTTTCTTTCCCCTGGTGCCAACGTTATTTTTACAAACCAGGATTTCAATGGGATCTGGTTGGGGAGTGGGGGTAGCACCACAGCATCCCTCCAAATGAGCACAGCATTTGGAAGCCGTGTGGGGAAGCCAGATGTGCAAGGCAGAAGGTGGTGTGAATGCAGACTGCTGTACAATTGCACCACATACATGTGGATTAGTCAGAGAAATTAAAGATGAACACAAAATTAATGGCTGTGTGAAACCTTCACCCCCCTCTGGCTGATGATAAAATTCTCACTGGCTCCACGGGGGCCAGAGCCTCTCCCCGTTCTCAGGCAGGTTTCTGCACAGAGACCAAACAGAGCTCCCAGCTGGGATCGTAATGTCATTTCCTCTGCTGTTTGCCTGGATTCCTTTTACATATCTTCCCATTCCCTCCTCAGGCTTGCTGAAGGAAGTGCTTTGTGAATTTACAATTTACCTACCAGATAGCTCTGGTGAAAAAGTTTCCCCAGGTTGCTGGAGAGATCCGTGTGCCAAACACAGAGGTACTGCCTATGGCAGGACTGGAGCAAAGCACACGCCTCCTTTTCGGGTCTGGATGCAACATGCAGTGTGCACACGTTGGCCTGAGTCCTCAGGCTGGCCAGCCTCCAGGCCAAGGGTTGCACCTCCTGGCCTTGGGGGACATGACATATAAATCACTGCAGCTCGGCGATGCGGGGAATGTGCCACCAGCAATCCCTGGCCATGCTTCTCTTCAAAGCAGGCCGTGTCCACTGTCCCCGCACGCCTACAGCGAACACAGTGTGCAGGTACGTTGTCAGGGCCTCGGCGCTTGGCTTCTCAAGCCCACTTTCTCCACACAGTCTGACAATGGATGTGAAGGTGGAAGGAAGAAGAAGAAATGTGGGGAGGCAGCGCAGTGCTGGCACGCTTTGAAAGCTGACTCCTTTGCTCCAGATGTTTTAAATCACATGTGGAGAAGTGTTTGTGGTCAGATGCTGCTTGAAACCGATTGTTGATAGTCTCCTGAGACAGCTCGTGACAAATTGTATAATAAAAATGCTAAAAATAGTATAGTTATTCCCTGGAAAAGCAAAGTTCCCACAATCCCATGAGCTGGGAAAATTGTTGAACTTTCTTTGGACACAACGTGCTCTCTTTTTATGTGTGTGTGTTCTTCAGCCTTCCATGGGTCCCTGGGCTTTTTTCTTATGACCCTTCTTCCTCCTACTCTCTCCAAGCAACCATTTTTCCAGCCTCTCCAGCCCCAGTAGCAGCTGAACTGAAGGCTAGCCATCAATGTGAAAAACAGTTTCCTGCACTACTTGAACCTCATAGTTTGTTACCTGGTGTCACTGGTTGTTGTGAGTTTGTCTTTAGAGAATGTTGGGGTTTTTTTTAAACTGTGGGGAAAGCTAGCACACAAGACATGCAGTGGTAACACCAAGAGATCTTTACCATAATAGACCATCCTTGACGGCAGTGGTCCTCTACTGACCATGCCTAACCTATTCCACCATTGATTGCTTTCCAGTGTTGTCTGCTTGTGGCACTGCAAGGCACAGCACTGCCCTTCCTCCCTCAGTGCATGAGCAACCACGGGGGCAACCACCATGCAAGGGTTTGGTACTCTCTGTGCTCTCCCCTAGGCAGAAGGGTTGAGGTCAGTGAGTGTCCCAGGACTCTCCTCCACAGCAGTGCTTGGTGAGGTCAGGTCCCACTTGAGAACTTCATAGTTTCATGAGTGGGGTTTTTAGTGTTGAAAAGGTTTCCTATGATCTGCTTATGCTGCAATAATGAATTGCAAATCTGGTGGCAGAGATGATAAAAGCTATGGAAAGGTTTGGCATGCCCAGGGTGAGATCGTGTGTGCTTTGCTAGCCAGCAACAGCCCTTATCATTTGACAGGTGCTAAATACGTGCAAGTGACCTGAGTCTGTCTACTACTGGAAAAATGTCTCCGTTACAAAAACTAGTCTCTATGTGCTATTTTTTGTGTTTCTGGATACTGGAATTAACTATCGATTCTGTTTTATTCTGGCATGAATTGCAGCTCTGCAGCCACGTATACTTATTTAAAAGTTTCTTGCAAATGAATTTAGGGGAAGATCTTGGAAATGTGAGCTCAGCTTAAGCAATGCATTGTGATGGGTGATGAACCATAACTCAATATAGCAATTTGTTTTATCTGACCATTCATTCTGCGATATTTAAACTTTCAGAAGAATTAATAATTGAAGTCAGCGTTTGAATGCAGGCATTTAGGTAAAGTCCTGGTTGTACGTGCCAGAGTCTCCTCTGATGCTTTTCACTCGATGCGAAATTCCACGCACCCCCCCAACCCACCAAAACCTCCGTCACCCCTCTGCTGTCGGGTAGGTCATCAGCTGGTGCCCATTTTTGTGTCCTCCCTGACGCTGTGGGGCCGGGGAGTTTGGCTAGTGAAGCCAAACTCTGAGATGCAGCTGTTCCTTGCCTGCCTAAAAATCTGAAGCACACAGCCAATTTAAGGGTGGAGTGAAACCAAAGAAATGGAGAAGGATGCAATGAAGAACACAAATGTTTTAGAAGCATTATGGACAAAATACAAAAAGGCTCTGGTTTCATAGTGAAATGAAGTTTGTGCTGAGCTGCTGCTCCAAAGTTTAGATCCTGCATGATGTCTTGAGAATAACATTTGTAATAGATTTAATCTGCTGACAGACTGATGCTCTGTCCCAAAACCACCAGCACAGTTGTCTCCATGAATGTCTTCCTGCCAGGCGCTGCCTGAAATAGCATAACAAAAGATAGAAAACCAAAGTTGCTTTTTGTGCTGTGAAGATGAAATGAAATATGTGGTGAGTACGAGAATGGCTGCAGTCACCACTGTGAATTTCCTCCAGAGAATGTCCTGGATATTTTTCTGCCCTGAGTAATGTCTCTCGCTCACATCTTCATGCTTAACCACGCCGCTGAATCAGAAACTATTGCATGATCAGCTCAAGATATACATGAGCAACTGTCCTGCTTACCCACGCTGGCTGAGCTCTGCCTCCCTGTCCCCAGCTCCACCTGTGCCACCACTGCTGTCCTACCTGCTGCCACGCTGCTTCCCTGGCTGTGTTGTTCCCCATCCTCCCTTCTTGCACTCGGGATGTCTGTCCTTGCCTGTGCCTGGGCCACTCCTCTGCACAACGGATGTTTCCTTCACCAGTAGTAGTTCCCTTCCACTCTGAGACAGTGGCTGGAAGACCTGTTGTTTGTGAGGACTTGCTTTTGATAATTTCTCCCCCTGTTTATAGGAATATGTGTAATTATTTGAAGGCTGCTAGTAGGTCCAACCTTCCCATGGGTCCTTCATCCAGCAATTCTCTGGATCCATCGCTAGTAAATAAACACAACTCTCATTATCAGAAAAGGTAATTGGTTGTGTAATGCACAGAAAGCAAAATTGCTTTCCCTGAGATTTATTCATCAATTATGGTTTGCCCTGGGTGGTACAGTTTGAACTATTTTCTAGACAGGGGAGAAATATGTCAAACAGAAAGAGAAGCTATTGTTACAATAAATGACTGGGTGCATATGTGCATGATTGTTTTAGGTGTTCCAGAACAGGTATCCTATTAACAAGCTAATGAACATGAAAATGAGGAGCCAAGGGTTATGATTATATTAGAGACAATAACATGTATTTTGGTTTTTTGCTTGTAATTAACGAGAATGTTGCCTGGTTTGGTGGTGTCCCCTGGGGTGGGTTGGTTGTTGGCTGTGCTGTGCTCGGGGGATGCAGCAGCCAGCGAGCTGTGCACATCTTGCCTCCCCTTTTTTGCAAACTCCTTTTTGCCTCCAGCCACCGAGACCTACCTTGTATTTGTGGTGGAACTCCAACATCTTACCAGCCTTCAGGCTGGGGATGCTAATGTCCGAGTTAAAGCTACATTAGCTGCAGTAAATGCTCAAGCTGTATTTTTAATGAAGGCTTTAATGGAAATGGTGCATTTATCCCTCTCTGGAGAACATATTGATATGACAGCACTGTGCGTTTATGAAAAAAACCCAGTGTTGCCAGTTACACTTCCAGTGGGTCAGCGTGGTACATGGAGAATAAGCAAAGTGACCGCATGGAGGAAGAGCAGTCAGGGATTTCTTAAGGGCTGTCTGGTGGTGCCCAGTTCCCTCAGCTACTATTTACTTTAAAACCATTTAGTAGGACTTGAGAGCTCAGCATCTGGTAGGATCCAGCCCCTTTGTAATTTCACTCCTACAAAGGTGCAGGGTGATCTGCGAACCTGTCAGCTACCATGGTGACTCAGATGCTGCTGCTGCTATTGACCTTGTCTCATTATTGGTGTTAAATTGGTTTGCTAAGAGACATTTAATTAGTTTTCTACTTGTTAGTAGGAATCACTCATATTGTAAAGTACACTGTGAGGCACACTGCCCAGAAATGCTTCTCTGATGCTAGCTAATACATGAGGCAAACAGATCACCACGGTGTCTGTTGGTGGTAATCCGATGGTAATCTGTTCTTTGTGAGGTCACCTACAGATTGCATGGTCCAAGAAAAGGTCCTCTCCTGTGGCCAACGTGCCTCTCATTTAAGAGGTGAGATCTTCTGAGGTAGGGACGATCAATAACAACATTAGTATGCAGGACTTCTCCCAACAGGGCTCCTGTGGCATTTAGGTGTCACCTGAATATAATGAACATCTGTCAGCTGAGAGAAAGAAGTAACACCACTTATGTCTTTCAAGGAATCTGTTGGTTGCTGCTGTGGCTGATAATAACATGAGAAGGAAGGAAGGAGGGACAACAGACACCCCAACCACCCTGTGCAGCTCTTTAACTTCAAAGTGAAACACCTAACAACCATGCTTACCCCTGTGCTTCATCTTTCTAGGTCCTTATGTCATGTTGCCACCTATAAAAGAAGTCAACAATAGCCAAAATGTAATTGGCAGATGCAGGCATTGCTTGCTGTCCTACATGTTCACGGGTCTAGAAAATGGAGTTATTTATTAGCTTTACAGTCTAAATCATTAAGAAGTCTGTGCATCTGTGAAAGGAAGAATAGCTGTCATCTCATAGCAGAGTTCTGGGCTCATGGATCACAGGGTAACTCGGGCGAGAGGGAACCTTGGAGGTCTCCAGTCCAACAGCCTGCTCAAAGCAGGGTCAGCTCTGAGATCAGACCAGGCTGCTCAGGACTTTGTCTGGTCAGCCCTTCAAAACCCCCAAGGATGGAGATTGCACAGCCTCTCTGGGCAACCTGGGCTCACATTACATCTGTGGCATAGGTGCCTTCTCAGCTGTTGAAAAGGGGTGTTACACACAGTTAAGAAATTTGGTTCCCTTATTCAGAGCATGAAAAAGAAGCTCCATCTCTCTGCTTTTGAAGTATATTCTCTTTCATTCATTTATGAGATAAAATTAGATTGATTTGGAAGCAGCTTTGGGAGAGGGAATTCAATTGTCTTTCTAGGCCATCAAGTATTGTTGAATTTATTATTGTTTCAAGAGAGTCATGATCTGACCAGAAGTCTGGAGGCCAGGGAAGTTTTGAAATGTAATGTAAAATGAAATCCTCTTGGCTGGAGTTAAGCCACTTAGCCTGCTCAGTGTAACGTGGGGAGAATACTATTTACCACTTGGTGCTCGTGCCAGGATTAATGTTTGCTAGATGCTGTGAAAATAGAAGTATTATTCACAGAAAGCTTCTTGTCTGCAAAGAAAATTACTCACATAAAGAGCCTCTGGATCCTGTCCTTTGGTGACAACTTCTTGTTAGCTTTATTATTATTATTATTATGCTTAATATAATCAAATGGCTCAAGACAGGAAAATGTTTGCCCTCTTTCTCCCTCCCTATCTCTTCCAACAGACACATACATGTAGATACCTGCAGAGTGATGGACTATGAAAAGTTCCTCATGCCTCAGTCTTCTCTGGCCACTTCTTTTCCCATACCTCTTGAGTAGATGGACTGCTGGGCAGGGACTGGGAGAGCAAAATCCCTCCCACTGTAAGAGAAGATCAAGTTTGTGACCAGCTGAAGAACACAAGTCTATGGGACCTGACAAGATGCATCTGACAGTCCTGAGATAAGTGGCTGATATAGTTGCCAAGCCACTGTCCATGATATTTGAAAAGTCATGGCAGCCAGGTGAAGTCCCTGGTAAGTAGAAAAAGGGAAATGTTGCACCCATTTTTTAAAAGGGTAGAAAGGAGGACCCTGGGAACTACCAACCTGTCAGCCTCACCTCTGTGCCTGGGAAGATAATGGAACAGATCCTCCCAGAAGCTATGCTAAGGCACATGGAGGACAGGAAGGTGATTTGAGACAGCCAGCATGGCTTCACCAAGGGCAAGTCCTGAATGACCAACCTAGTGGCCTTCTATGATGGAGCGACTACATCAGTGGACAAGGGAAGAGTAATGGATGTCATCTATCTGGACTTCTGTAAGGCCTTTGATGTGGTCCTCCATAGCATCCTTCTCTCTAAATTGGAGAGATATGGATTTGTTGGATGGACTGTTTGGTAAGGAAGAAATTGGTTGGATGGTCACATCCAGAGGGTAGTGGACAATGGCTCGATGTCCAGATGGAGATTGGTGACAAGTGGTGTCCCTCAGGGGTCCGTACTGGAACCAGTGCCTTTTAATATCATCAGTGACATAGTGGGATCGAGTGCACCCTCAGCAAGTTTGCAGGTGACACCAAGCTGAGTGGTGCAGTTGACATGCCTGAGGGGTGAGATGCCATCCAGCGAGACCTGGACAAGCTTGAGAAGTGGGCCCGTGTGAACCTCATGAGGTTCAACAAGGCCAAGTGCAAGGTCCTGCACCTGGGTCGGAGCCAACCCTAGTATGAATACAGGCTGGGGGCTGAAGGGCTTGAGAGCAGCCCTGTGGAGAAGGACTTGTGGGGTACTGGTGGATGAAAAGCTGGCCATGAGCTGGCAGTGTAGTGTATTCTTACAGCCCAGAAGGCCAACAATATCATGGGCTGCATGAAAAGAAGTGTGGCTAGCAGGTCAAGGGAGGGGATTCTGCTGCTCTACTCCATTCTGGTGAGACCTCACCTGCAGTACTGCATCCAGCTCTGGAGTCCTTGGCACAAGAGAGATATGGACCTGTTGGAGTGGGTCCAGGAGGGCCACAAAAGCAATCAGAAGGATGGAACATCTCTCCTACGAGGACAGGCTGAGAGAGT
>NW_010292333.1:1303-2105 GCF_000700745.2 Antrostomus carolinensis | reverse complement strand
GGGCGTCTTTTGCCTCTTCTGGCCACTTTCAACCCAAATCTGGGCCCGCTTTGGATTTCCTTCCAATTTTGGACCCAAATCTGGAGATCCTTTGGCTCTTTGGGCCATTTATGACCCAAATCTGGAGATCTTTTGGCTCCATGGGCCATTTTAGATTCAAATCTGGAGATTCTTTGTCTGTTTGAGACTTTTTTGACCCAAACCTGGTCGAGTTTTGAATTTTTGGGCCAATTTCACCTCAAACATGGTCATTTTTTGGCTCTTTGCTCCATTTTTGACCCAAATCTGGAGGTTCTTTGGCTTCTTATGCTATTTATGACCAAAACCTGGAGATCTTTTGACTCTTCAGTCCAATTTTGACCCAAATCTAGACATTCTTTGGCTCCTTGGACCATTTTTGATCCGAATCTGGAGATCTTTTGGTTCTTTGGACCATTTTTGACCCAAACCTGGAGATTCCTTGGTTCTCTGGACAATTTTTGACCCAATTCTAAACAAATTTTAAAACTTTGGTCCATTTTTCATCTGAATCTGGAGATATTTTGGCTCCTCTGGCCATTTATGACCCAAACCTGAAGATTCTTTGGCTCCTTGGACCATTTTTGATCCGAATCTGGAGATCTTTTGGTTCTTTGGACCATTTTTGACCCAAACCTGGAGATTCCTTGGTTCTCTGGACAATTTTTGACCCAATTCTAAACAAATTTTAAAACTTTGGTCCATTTTTCATCTGAATCTGGAGATATTTTGGCTCCTCTGGCCATTTATGACCCAAACCTGAAGATTCTTTGGCTCCATGAAC
>NW_010292333.1:0-230 GCF_000700745.2 Antrostomus carolinensis | reverse complement strand
TGCCCCCACATTTGGCCTCGCTCTGCCTCTTGCAGCCACTTTGCACCCAAATCTCACCAGATTTTGCCTCTTTGGACAATTCTTGACCCAAATCTGCCCATATTTTGCCAATTTCGACTAATTTCACCCCAAATCTGAGCAATTTTTCCCTTTTTTGACCAGTTTTGACCCAAATTTGGGCACTTTTTCCATTTTTAGGCCATTTATGACCCAAATCTGCCCATATTTTG
>NW_010292332.1:27090-33067 GCF_000700745.2 Antrostomus carolinensis | reverse complement strand
AAAACCTTGCCATGCAAACCCAATACAAGCACATAAACAACATTTGCATCCCTCAGAAGGTGATCTCTCAACTACTTTAAAGCTGATTTTTTTCATTGGTTTTGATGATAGGAATTTTAACTTAGAAGTTCTTAGTGTTAGGACAGTAAAGTCACGGCATGAACAAATATCACTCTTCAGTATTCCGGAGCTGGATTCAAAATGAATGTAATAGATTTAAAATAGTACAGTTCCCAGAGCCATGGAAGGCTTGAGGAAGCTGTAAATGATAGTGGTTTTTAGCTTGTCACATGGGCAAAAATTAAAATATTGGTTTATCTCAAAGGTCTCTCTAGTTGATGTTCTGCCTCTGGCTGCTGGCCAGTGGTGGAGGCATAGGGGGGTGTGTGCAGGGAAATAACCCTTCCCTGTGACCTCCCCCACAGTCAGAGCTTCAGGGATTTTCAGCAGTGAAGGTTGCTTCCAGAGTCTGTGGTGTAGCAGCCGGGAATAATCTAATTCCATGTTATTTTGTCCAACTGCCAGAGGCAGGTTGCAGGAATTCCCTTTTCCTGAACCTTTTTTGGTTTGTTTTTTTTTTTAAATAGGGGTGAGTGTAAAAGGTAGCAGTGGTTTTAAGCTATCCCACGTGAAGACTGAAAGCTACCCTGGCAAGTTGTGTCTGCTCTTGAATTTGTACAAGTGACATTGAAGCTTTTTAGGTTGGTTCTCTGCTGCTTTGAGTTCTGTGCCGACGCTTGTGATGTGACTCTGGTCTGGTAACTACAGCCCGACTGGGCTAAACATCCACAAAGATGTAGGGTCAGGTCTGGGCTCTGGCTTCTCTTGCAGAGGTTGTGTTGTCAGGGGAATGATACAGGAATCAAACACCAAAGAGCTTATCTTTCTTTGCCTTTGCTCCTTAGAGAAACTTTCTCACAGCTCAGGGTAGCCTGTTCATTAGCACTGACAACAAACGTATGCTGTTTCTCTTCCCAAGTCACTGCATTATGTGGCAATTACTCACGATGTGTTTTCTCCTCCCTTTATATAGAATCTCATTTTAATGTGCGTGTCACAGTTTTAATAAACTGGAGTTCAAAGGATGAGCAATTATACAAATCTTTCATTTCACACATGAAAAGCATGATTTTAAAGTTGTCAGCAAAAAAAAAAGCCCCCAAAAAAACCAAGAGGCATTTGTTTGATTCACTTCTCAATGCAATTACCTAATGTCTGTTGTGGGCTTCAGCAAAGCAGAACTTCAGCGGGTGTAAATCCGCAGGCTGCCTTTGATTTCAGTGTCTTACACCAGTTGAAAGTTTGGCTTCCAAGGTGAATTACTGCAACTTTCAAGATAAGAAATGAGGTTGGAGTTTATCCACAGCCAAAATGAAAACAGTGGTGGTTGGTGCCCTGGTTTGGTTCAATCCTGTGGGATTTTTATCTTTTCTAAGCATTTTGTTTACAGTTTTAAAAATACATATATATTGCAGAGATGTAGAGAATAAATCATACCCCAAAGGATGAAAAGGTGAGAGATCTGATTCTCGAGGACTTCATGGTTTCTGTGGATGTTCCCAAACTTGTAAAATGAGGAAAAAATACTCTTAATGCATAAACATAAGGGAGGGACAGTGTTGGGCATTCAGCTGTAAGTTCTAGTAGGTTCCTCTACGTGACAGAAATAGAGGGAGAGATACTTTCATCTGAACAACCGAAGTGAAACCTCAGTGCAGGTGAGAGAAAGCCCTTCTTCTCATGGCTGACTGTATGGAAAATCAAGGATAGCTGGGGTGCCTGCAGCTTCACGGGATGAGGACTCTTCCCCAGATCCCACACACTGCAATGGTGAGTCATGACCTACGATACAAACCGTGCAGCTTCCACCTCCAGGGCTGGTTCACATCAGCTCTGAGAAACCACCAGTTCTGTGGAGGTGCTTCTCCCTGCTTTGGTGTCCTGGTTTCACTAAGATAGAGTTAATTTTCTTCTTAGTAGTTAGAAAGAGCACTGCAGGGTTTCAGAGCAGAGTATGTGTCCCCGGCACGTCCCTGGGGCAGCTGGTAGAACCAGGTTTTAAGCAGCAGAAAATCCCAAGCCTCTCCTTGGTTGGGATTTTCCCAGTTGCCTTCAATCCCATCTGCATTACAGGCAACGCAAGATCATAGTGTAAAGTTTCTTTCCTAGTGTCTGGAAAGTCCCTGAGCAATCTGCAGGAGACTCTTCCTCGACCTTCTTGTAGCAGAATAAAGTGACATCCTGGGGTAACAGAATCATGGCGGCATTAAAGACTTTGCTAAAAAAAAATGTTGGAATTTATATATTGCAAACTTCCTGAAGACACAATAGCGTGGAGCTCACTCTGTTAGCATTTGTGAAGTGCTTTGAGATCCTCTGATGAAAGGTGTTAGTGTAAGTGCAAAGCATCACACATTTTTTTTGCTACCATGCGTTCCTTGGGGGTGAAATCCATCGTGCATGCATCCTCTCAAGGGCAATTTTGTGAAATCTCCATCCATGTCTGGAGAAAGCATCTTGTGATAGTTTCACTGGACTGGCAGCCAAACACAGCCCTTCACCCACTGCCTCCCACTCACCCTCATGGGATAGGGGAGAGAATTGGGGGGCAAGGGTAAGGAGAGTCGTAGGGTGAGAGAAGAACAATTTAATCATTGAAATAAAAGAAAACTTAAAATAATATTAATATAATAATGATAATAATAAAATACACAAATGAGTGATGCCCAGTGCCATTGCTCACCACCCGCCGACCAAGCCTGGCCCGATCCCAGAGGAGCGACAATCCCGAACCGAAACCGCAATCCCGGGAGAGCCAGAGCCCGAGCGAAAGCCAGAGAGAGCAAGAGAGGAAGAGCCCCTCATGAATCTCCTGCCCATGGGGGACAGGAGATGGAACAGCCCCTTGGCAGAGCCCAATGCCCATGGAGCTGATCCATTGCAATATTCCTCACCCCCTGAGATCTTGCGCTTGCAGACGGACAAACAAAAAGTACTTCAGTGCCTGGGACAAAAATGCAACATGGGGATGTTCTCAGCGTTCCTCTCCCAACAAATCCCAGGCTGAGAGCAAAATGCAGCGCTGTTAGAGCTGCTAAAAAGAACCCAGCTCTGTTCCAGCTCAGCACCAGGACACATCTTTAACATTCGGACTGCAGTTTAGGGCACAGCTGACTTCTCAGAGGCTAGAATGCAATTGCAATATTTTTAATTATAGCGCTCGGCTGTTTTTCAAATAGAGCATTTCACTTGACACGATGGTTGGCTGTTCTTAGAGGGCTTTACTTTACCTGGGATAAGTGACTGGAAAAAAACCTCAGCACCAACATCTGCAGGAGAGCAGGTGGGGAGGTGTGTGATGGGTACAGTAAGCATTTCCCTGTACATCACGATGAAACTACTTAGTGTAACCCTTAGTTAAAAAGTAAATTGTCTAAATGGCTCTGCCTACATTATCCCTCTGTAATAAGCATTGTGTCTGATTCTGTAATGCTCCTCCCCTCCTTTTTTGTTTAAGTAAAGGATGCGAGTGTAGAGGCATAATTTTCACAAAAACATTCTGGGAAAAGGGAAAAAAAAAAAAACCCAACATAAACCAAAAATACTCTGCAGAACCTTTTACATTCACCCAAAGAAACAATATTTCAAATTATGCAAAATGATTACAACCTAGTTCTGCATTAAGGGAAATTACAGCACAAAACAGAAAATTTGAGTTGGTGGCAGTGATATGGAATTATAAAATAAGAGAATACAGCCTGGAGTTCAGTGCTTTTAATTCTCATGTTGCTCTGTTTCTCTTCTACTTTTCTTTTCACTTTGTCCTTGCATAAATGTAGGCAGCCTGAATCTGAGTATAAAGTTCTCTCACATAGGAAATGTATTTCAGATGAGTTGCCTATGAACAGAAACCAGCCTGGACTCTGAGGCCAGAAAACTGCCATGATTTGCCATGTGTGGTGCTGTTCACGACTCTCTGTGAGAGTCATAAACTCAAACATCTGACCAGGAGCCAGTCAAACATAACCAACCACCTCAGCCTGGCTCTTAGCCTCCAGCACAGGGATCTGTTTTGCATCAAGTGTGTGAGGAAATGCAATTGAATCTCCACCTGCTTCTCCAAGAGAAGAATTTTGTCGCTTCACTTGAGCTGTTAGGTCACGGGCAGGTTTTATTCTTCTGTGCAGCCACAAAGGCCAGAAACTCAGTGATACAGAAAGGCAGAGAGCATGGGCAGTGATCACAGGGCTCCTGGAGCTGCAGCCTCAGTTAAAGCACCAAATGCTGCCTGAGCTAACAGACACAGGGACCTACATCCTCCCTTTTGTCTTCTGTTCCTCACTTTGGCCAGGCAAAAACTCACAAGCTGCTTCTTCACAGAATCCCAGAATCACCTCGATTGGAAAAGCCCTTTAAGCTCATCGAGTCCAACCATGAACCCAACACTGACAAGTCCCCGACTAACCCATGTCCCTCAGCACTATGTCTACACGACTCTTCAATCCCTCCAGGGATGGGGACTCCACCACTGCCCTGGGCAACCCCTTCCAATGCCTCAGAACCCTTTCAGCAAAGAAATTCTTCCTCACATCCAATCTCAACTGGATTGCCCATGGTGCATCTTGAGGCCATTTCCTCTCACTCTTTAGAGCGTTAGCTCTGGTTGTGTGGCCTCAGCATTGTTGCCACACACAGGAACATGTTGCTGACCAGTATGTTTGTATGAGCACAAGCTACTGTACGTGGCAGAGATAAGCCTGCCTGTGCCTGTTGGCACCAGATGCACACCTGGGCTCATTCTTGGTAGGCTGATATGACACTCAAATCTTCTGATTGAGGAGATAAAGATGGAACGAACAAGTCTGTGAAAGAGACGTGGGTTTGGGCGGCATCATAAATCACGACAGACTGGACTGGTTGCCTACTTTCCTTTCCCCCAGGCCGAAAGATAATGGATTTAAGTCTCTAACGTTGTCAACTGTTCTCTCTCCTCTCCTTCACACTGTCTCCTTAATTCTTGTATTTATCGATGGCTGTGCTAACACAGATATACTCGGGTTTTTGAACTGTGCCGATGGTCGGATGACACTTAAATCAATATCATGTGGCAGTTTTATTTTCCCAGCCTTAGACACAATCTGTCCATTGTGCTCATGCCTGTTTGTGACTTAAATGAATGCAAGAATTTATAGGTTCGTCTTAAAATTGCTGCTTCCTTTAATCATGCCAGATAAAGGAATTCCTGCCTTTTGCAAAGCAAGAGTGTCATTTGGTTAATGAGAAGATACGTAGCAGATGCAAGCTGCGTGAATCCTTCATTTAAATTACTGCATTTACAGCCCTAATCGGACAAAAGAAATTGTGGACCAGCAAGAAATAAAGGCTGCCAAAGAGAAAGAGAAAATATCCCCCGCTGGGTGCACTCTGACAGAATAAGGGTAATTTTCATGGTCTGTAATGTACCAGTGTAATATTTTATTTGTTTCTTCTGCCATTGCTCCCTTTATTGCCACAGCCTGGTGCCACGTGGTGGCCTGGCTGTGTTGGCACATCATCAGATGCTGCAAAGATCATGGTGCCAGTCACCCTCTCAATAAGAAGTATCAAGGATGTTGTTGGGATTACAGTGGGTGTGTGTGAATGTTAACTCCATGGGCAAGAGATATGCAGATTAGTGTGCAAAATGTGGAGATCTTCTAGGCTCTGTCAGTGGGGAAATGTCCTTCATGTAGACTGCCCTCTAATAAACTGCGTGCTCTCCTGTGCTGGGATAGTCAACAGGAGCTGGGAGACCATCTTCCTTCCCAAGAGATTCTAGCAAAGGCATCAGCAGGGAGATACTGAGGTACTCAGCCTGTGACTGTGTAAATAATTAGCCCTCTCCTGGTGAACAGCAATTATTCTTTTGATGGTCTTCCGTATTCACTTTTTCTAAAAGCCAAGAGAAGGGCTGTTTACAAAATGTGAACAGTGTCAG
>NW_010292332.1:23367-26980 GCF_000700745.2 Antrostomus carolinensis | reverse complement strand
TCCACTAGACCAGGTTGCTCAAAGCCTCATCCAGACTGGCCTTCAACACTTCCAGGGAGGAGCAGCCACAGCTTCTCTGGCCAACCTGGGCCATTGTCTCATCACCCTCACACCAAAGAATTTCTTCCTAATATCTAATCTAAACCTCCCCTCTTTCAGTTTAGAGCCATTTCCCCTTGTTCTATCATTAACAGCCCTTATAAAAAGTCCCTCGCCAGCTTTCTTGTAAACCCAAATTCACAAGCTCGTTCCATTTTAAAGGATTCGAAATGAATCTGCAAAAGAACCAACAGGCTGAAATGTTCAGATTATCTTTTCCCTTAAATGGAAAAAAATGAAAGATACCTCAGGTGTACCAAAAACTGTGTTTGATCAAACACATTTCTTAGAGCCATTCAAGTTATGCTTTGGTATATCCAACAGTAGACCACAGCTGCAAATAATTTATTAAATACCTGAGGATAAAAAGTGTTCTATCAGTGTGAGAGTACAATGTAAACAATCATTAGGATATATTCACTATTGTGCTGTCTGATCTCCAGACAAACCACTTTAAAAACACTGAACCTGTCATCTTCTAGGAAATCAAAAGCTCATTTAAATACCAGGATCCACAGAGAGCAGTTCAAACAATATACAGCTCTCGACAGAAAGAGGCTCACTTGTCCAACGCAAAGGAGTGCAGCTTTCCAAAACTCCACGAGAATGAAATCCACAATGCAGCATGTGCTCTGTTTGACAAGTGATAATTAACTGCTGACAATATAATTTCAGTTTTGATGCAAACTTGTTTTTCATTAAAAACTAATCAAGGAACATTTGCATGGGGTCGGACAGCCTCCTGCAAGGCAGGAACGTTCATAGTTCAGTGACTCTGCTGACACATTTACCTTGTGCTGAACACGTACCCTACGGAGGAAATCAAAGAGTCAGATCTTCCTCCCAGAGAAGCTTTTTTATCAACCCCAGGGATTTTGGATCTGATGGATGCAACACCCCAGGCAGTGCTCTTGATAAGGAGGTGCTTTGTCAACGACACTAAATTTCAGAAAATGCAAATTGAGGGACTCAAGACAACTCCCTTGAAGGCAGCCCTTCCTCCCAGGAGGTTTAGCTCCTTCCAAGAGTGATCATGAGTGTTTTAGAATGGACCAGGATACAGTATTATGGTGCTTGTTTGTCTTGTTGGGGCAAAAAAAGAAAGAGGGAAATGAGCTGAGTTTCCTTTGAGAGCCTGGGGTACATCTTGGCATGACAAGGTTAACATGCAATGCATAGCTCCGAGCTCCAGCTTCCAGAGGGAGAAACAGACATCTCAGAGACCACTCTGAACCTTCAGATGACTGCAAAGATTGTTAACCTTTGGCTCAGCTTTAATGCTGTAATTTCTCATGGGATGGAATCCTTTGCCTCAAGGTGGGGAGCAGTAAGCGTAGGGCTGTCCCACCCCTTCTCCTGAACCTGTTCTTGCTGTTCATGAGTTGTCCTCTGCATTGGAAAATCCTGACCTGCTCTCCTGAAGTATCAGAACAGAATCACAGTGTATACAATCCATTCTGTTCTTGGCCAATGATGATGCTCATTCAAAAGTGGAAAGAATAACATTAGGGTAATGTAGAAATTGAAATTACCCAGATCATAGAGATGGACCTGAAAGGAATCCGAGACTCATTAACTTGCAGATTTCACCACTAGACACTACTCCTGTCTTCTGGGTTTCCAAACATGCAACTGTTGCTATAGTAAATGATGATTCTCAAAGGTTAATTTTTAATAAGGCAGTTAATGCATGTTATTTAAACAACAATTATTAAAAACATGTTGGAGGTTTACAATATAATAGGTAATTATCTTCTCCAGAACAGTTACAACAATGCAGCACGTTCTTGTCTTCAGTGATCCACTGGTATTTGTTTAACCTATAATAACCTTCTTATTAAACCTAAATTAAGTGGATGTAATTCAAGGTATCACAGCTAATTTCAAGGAAAACAGCTCTGGGTGAACTGAGTTTCTTTCCATGCTAGTTGTAACTCCCTTTTATGTTAATATAACTTGACCCAAAACCCTTGAGGTCCACCAGAGTCTACTCATCAGCTGCACAGAGCAATAGTCAGGCTCAGTGTCTCTTAGACGTAAAGCTCAGGCCCAAGCCAGTGTAATCACCCACTGATTTGAACTTGTCTGTTCAAACAAGCAGTTCTCTGCCTGAGCCATGGTGATATTTTCCAGCAATGCAGGAAATTGTCACCAGCAGCAGAACCTTGATGGATCTTTAATAGTCTAAATTTTTCTGATCTAGTTGAGAAGATGGATCATCGCTCCATTCAGAGACATCTTGGAGGATGTAATGCTGATGTAGGGAGAGTGAAGCAATGGTAAAGCTCTTCTCTCATGTCGTGGATAGAGCATCCACCAAACAAGTGGTTACTAACGAGGGGAAGGGGTACATTATTTCCAAGTCCTGCCTCCCACTTTTTTATTCTGTGGTGACCCCCATCAAAAGCTGTCAGTGAAACCATGACAGTACAAACTAGCTGATATGGTATTGCTTTTTCAGTCTGAAATCTTTCTAAGGGTTTTTTTCCCCCCACAATAGTATCTCTTTCATGGATGATTTGTAATAGGAGTTTCATCATAAGATCACAAAACACTGGGGAATATGTTAATATGGTTCAGCGTGTAATCCAGTGTAATATCATTGAAAAGAATTGCATTTTGTCTACAGCTGAGGTGGCAAATAGAAGCTCCTATTTTTTCTGTATTAACATCCATAGCTGACTTGATACTTCCTTTCCTGTGATCTTGTGTAAATTTACCAAAATGCACATGCTGATTAATGTAGATACAGAGATACAGCCCCTTTTTCTAAAAACAAAGTGTGTAGGTAGGGTTTTTTGATCCTTCATACATGTATTTTGGTGGAAAGAGTCGGGGCTGTTCAGCCTGGAGAAGAGAAGGCTCCGGGGAAATCTTATAGCGGCCTCCCAGTACCTGAAGGGGCTCCAGGAAGGCTGGGGAGGGACTTTTCATAAGGGCAGTTAATGACAAAACAAGGGGAAATGGCTTTAAACTGAAAGAGGGGAGGTTTGGATTAGATATTAGGAAGAAATTCTTTGGTGTGAGGGTGATGAGACAGTGTCCCAGGCTGCCCAAGGAAGTTGTGGATGCCCCCTCCCTGGAAGTGTTGAAGGCCAGGCTGGATGAGGCTTTGAGCAACCTGGTCTAGTGGAAGGTGTCCCTGCTGCTGGCAGGGGGGTTGGAACTGGATGGGCTTTAAGGTCCCTTCCAACCCAAAGCATTCTATGATTCTATGAATTTGGGCTACTGTAAGAATCTTGATCAACTGTCAGTTCCCTCACATGTGCATGAATCAAAGAGATCTTGTAACTCATGACATAATGTTTTAGCTGCTTTTCGCCATAGGAACAAGCATTTGGTAGCTGATGGGGTGTGCTGAGAAGTGTCCCAGCTCACTTCTGACCTCACTGTGCATAGGTTTTACTTTTGTGTAGTCACTGCTGCTTTGCAATCTGGTAGCCAAGAGGGACACCCGTGTCCTGGGGGCATCCAGCACTGCACTGCGAGCCGGGCAAGGGAGGGGATCGTCACG
>NW_010292332.1:0-23062 GCF_000700745.2 Antrostomus carolinensis | reverse complement strand
GGGTGAGGTTGGCCATGAGGAAAAGGTTCTTGAGGCAGAGGGTGGTGGAGCACTGGAACAGGCTCCCCAGGGAGGTGCTGATGGCACCAAGCCTGACAAGATTGCAGCAGCATTTGGCCAAGGCCCTCAGGGACATGGTGTGAATGTTGGGATTGTCCTGTGCAGGGACAGGAGTTGGACTCCATCATCCTTGTGGGTACTTCCAACTCACAACGTTCTGTGATTCTATGATTCTACCCTAGTAAATGGCCTGGAGCAGTCACTTCAGCCAATGTCATACGAGGAGACGTGACAAAGATGAAGTCATGTGCTCTCCTTCCTTAGTCTGTTGTGTGTTAAATTTAAGATATGCACCCTCTCCTGTGGCCGTTGTGAGCCTGAGGATGGTAAATTAGCCCACACTGAGTTCTGTACAGACAGCTATCGATTTGTTAGGTTCTGTGACTAGAGAGTAGAAATATCCTTTGTCCATAAATGATGAAACACTTTGAGATTCTCAGCTGGAAGGCATCCAAGAAAGACTAAAAGGTTTCCTGGGCTTCTTTTTTTGGTATCAGCATTTCCACTCCTCCTTCCTAAACTGCTTCTTTTTTCTCTAATGCAAATCCTATCAATCCACAAACTGTCCAAACCAACTTTCATATAGTTCTTTTGTATTGATTCATCCTTGATACTGTAAGAACTCCAGCAATTTATCAGGTGATCAGGGAATACTTTATCCTGTCCTTGCTCTAAAAAAAGCAGAAGCATGTTTTAAATTTCTCATATTCTGTGGAAAAAAACAGTTTGAATTGTAAGCCAAGGATGCTCACTTGACAGATGGATTCCTGGCTATATTGCAGTATTTGAAACACATTCAAACTCACCAGATTGTGTTCTGTTGACTAACAGGTTCCCACTTAGATGTCTTGGGACCAAGAAATATGGAACTTGGTATTTAAGGATCGCTGAGCAGAAAGAAACCTGCATAAATCTAATTAGCAACAGGCAGGTAATGCTGATAGAAGAGTCTCTAGCAAGTACAGGGAGCTTGTTTACTGAAGTTGCACTGCGAGGTATAAAAGACAAGACTTCTACTGAGGCAGGTCAGGGAAGTTTGAGAACTTAGTGAATGCCAAAGGTCAAGTGCAGATGGGTGTTTTCTCGTGTTTTGAAGGGATTTTGAAGGAAAGCCTGGAAGTCTGCAAATATGGTGAATGGGTAAGGGAGGTCAGGCCAAAGCCTCACTCGTAGAACCAAAGGTGAGACTTGAAGACAGTGTAATTTGGTTGCAGAGGTTAACTGTGTAGATCTTCTGGCTCAGGGTGGAGAATTTGAAAATACAAAGAAGCAAGGAAGGTTTCTTATATATCTATTTTTATACATGTTGAAAGAGCAGCAAAACCTTCCTTTTTTTTTGGTTTAGTTTCTTACCTCTTGCACAAAAGTCTCCAGAAAGTTTAAAACGAAGCACTTCCCTCAATCTCAGTATCCTATGAGAAGTTACAGCTATGTAGACTGAGGGTTGAGGATGCGTGGTGTAGACAAGAATCAATAACTAAAAGTTAATGAGAAATAAGAATGTTTAGGATTTAAAATCCCAGCCCAGATTGGCATGTAAGCAACAATTAGTTGTATGTCCCTGTCACAAGCTGCCGGTGCAATGGGAACATTTTCTGGTCAGAGCTACAGCTTTCCTGTTAAGCTCTGAAAGCTTTGCCACTTTTTAAGCCTCCGTAGCTGCCCACAGCAGTCAAACCTCTCCTTCCCTAGGATCCACCAGCAGAGGAGATCACAATTCTTCCTCTTTCCCATCCTCAACTCAATTAATATGCCTTACAGAGCCAGGCAGATTCCATGTGTTCCTATCCTGCCTGGCCAGAAGGAAGTTTCCTTCTTCCTTGGGGAGAGACAAATATATCCAAAGAAAACATGAAATGAGGTCATTTAGCTGCATTCTATAAAAGCTGCTAAATGGTTTTCAAAATGAAAATTCCATTGGAGAACTGGGAAGTGACACAAATGTTTCTGGATATCACATAAATGTTTATGGATAGGACGTCCTTTTCTTCACGGTGCTGTGGTGGATTGTGACATACTAATGCTAAATAGCATCAGTGCTAAATTAATTTGAAGAAAGATCAGTGAGAAAAGCATTCTTGAATTGTAGGAAAGAGCATGTTATCAGAGCAGATGATTCACAAATTAAAGCCTATTTTTCATGCCAAGATCTCCATCAGATTTTAGTTTTGAGTAAAGGAAAAGCTTCATGTCAAGTTTCAGGTATCGTTCCTCCTCTGTTATCCACCCTGTTTCTGAGCCAGGAGTCAGTCCAGCTTTACTAAAGGGACTGCTCTGTGGTTACTGCTGAATTCTGTGAGAGCATTCCTCAATTCAGGAATTTGGCAGTAAAACTCTGCTATGTCAGACTTTTCATTCTCCAAAAAACACTGGGAAAAAAAAACCAATGTCAAATCACACTCATTGCATCGTAACTAGTGGATCACAATGTCCTTAGCAAAGGTCAGGGGTCTTATTCCTTATTTTAATTACAGAAGAGTAGAAGGGACAGAGGAATTCAGTGGGAGTCAGGATGCCACAAAACAAGGTGATGGTGCATCTACAGATGGGACATTTGTCTCAACACAGACATGGCAGTGGCAGCTTGAGTGTTGAAATGTGAGGGTACGTGCGGTGCAGTGGGAGGTGACTCTGACTTATGACCCCTCCATGCAACCATTCTCGAAAGATGGAGGAATCTTTGTTTCAGTAAGAAAATGAAGATGACATTTATCCATGGTAGATTTACTGCAATCATGTTTGTATTTGGCAAATTATATGGGAGTCAATTTAAGAAAAATAGTTTCTGTGTCTTTGTCATATCACTGTATTAATATTGATGACGTTCACCCTGGAGAAGCCTTTGGATGCAGACCGCAGTTGCGTTTTGCAGACTAAAGCAGCCTCACTTTGCTTGTTTCTCTCCAGATAACCTGACATTTTAAAGGGAGAAAATTCACACGCTTAATGACGCAGTTAACTGGAAACAAAAAAAATATTGTAAGATATCCTAAAGGACAGTTTTATTTCACCTTATGTTATCCCTGCCCTCTTCTCAATACTGTCTGTAAAAATCCTCTTCATTCACAGCCAGTCCTTTGTGATCTCTTTTGAATTTTGGTCCCTTTTTAAAAATTCTTGGCAGGACTTATGCAAACATCTGGACTTCCTGAAAGAAACAGCAAGAGATGTACTAGTCAGACAGTTCAGTCTTATTTTAGCTGTCTCCACTTCATCCATACATTTGTTTCTCAGTTGTCTGTTCATATATTAAAGGAAACTCCTTACAGGCTTGAGAAGTTAATTTTGTTATTTGGACTATGACATTACAGTAAATATGTAAAATTAATCGAAAATAATAAATCATGGCATACTAGGAAGGACAAGATATTGAACAGAACAAACAGAAGTCCTTGCAAGTATTGATGTAAAAGTTATACCAACGCTTCTGCAGTGAGGGTGAATTCCTCTAGGTTCATAGTTTTGTTTGGTTGGGAAGTGGAGGGAGATTGAATCGAATACACAATAATGTCCCTGAGCCTGCGGTGTCAGTTTGTACAGAAAGGGACTACAGGGCATTTACCCATCATTACTTTATCACGGTAGCAGGACTCGATCTTGGTTGTCTATCGCTGTAGCTCTGGCATTGAAATAAATCCTAAGGTCCACTTCTGAGTTAACTATTCTAGTGGAGCACAAAGAGCCAAGGATAGGATTCTCCTGTTTGAGATGTGTCTCTTTGACTGAGATGAATCACATCCAGGGTCCAGCTTTGTCTGCCTACTAGTAAGAAAGCTACATCTAAACCAGTATTCTGGACCCTTTAAGGGGAAGTGAGAGACAACAGATGCTTTTCAGGGCGAGTGGTCTGTCTTAACCAGGCAGGAGCTCTAAATACTTGGTGAAGCCCAGAGCCTGTATCAGTCCCTCTACAGGGGTCCTGGAGCAACATATAATATTTCAGGCCAACCACTGGAATAAGTTTGTGATATCAACTGAAATTTAGACCATCTGCAACATCTGCTCCACACTGAAAATTGCTGAGATTTACAATCAGAGCACTGTAGGAGTAAGGTATGTACTTACCATGGGTGCAGTGCAGATACCAAAGCCTGGAACATCCAAAAGTGCAGCTGAGCTGTGGGGCTGTAAAACATCAGAAACATCTTTGTATCAGCTGGTGGTAGTCAATAGACAGGGCCAACTAATGCAGATATCTGTAGTATGTCAGGACTATTGATTCAGCTCTGGACCTGCTGCTGGTGACCCTCCTTCCAGAATCAAGTGGGGAGCAGATTTAGGACCAGATATGTTCTTTCAACATTTTCCTGCCATCCCAGTCTTCCTCTGTCTCATGACAGTCATACCTGGGTCCCCTAAGACCTGCTCTGCCTAGAATGTGCTTTTTTGCTGGGTTATGAGATACCCTGAGGAAGACGTGTGACTAGGAGAGGCTGCAGGAATCACACCAGCAGCACCATACTTCTGGGTGTTAATTTGCTGGGGTACTCTTTTGTCCCAGATAGGGAATTGCTGCCAATGGAGCTGGAATGGGTGACACCTTAAGTATGAAATATCAAAGTCTGCCCTAGTAATCTGTCAGATTTTATAATCTAATCTCTTTATAATGTTAAGAAATAGTCTTAAGGGTTCACCCTTTTCCAACTGTTGCCTGTAATGCAAATCAAAGGGAGCTAGTACGCAGTTTGACATCTCTGGTTCAGTGTCTAGATCAGGGTAGATGCATCAGTCTGTGGTGGGCATGTGCAAATCATCTGCATTCTAGGCAGGAAGGGAAGACAGTGCAAAGTCCCCTCCTGGGACAGGGAAGAATTCAGGGCTATATCCCTGTACATGAGTCATATCCCACTTTCTTGGTTTGGGGAAGGGTTGGGAAAAAACCTTTCGCCAATACCAAGGTCTGGATCCATTCAATGTACCATCTGAATCCCTCTGACTTCTGAGAAACCTTGTAATGTTGCTAGCTTTACTGCTTTACTTAGGTCAGATTATTTCTTGAAGTTGGAAGAGAAGCATTAGAGGAAGAAGATAGCCACTGACAGAAATAAGTGAGATGTGCAGGCAAGGAGAATGTGTTTTATTTTCCTCCATACTGTCAGAAATGATTGCCTTTACTCGGATCAATCCCAGCATACTTCATAACCTGTGCAGAGGAGTTTGTTAGATTTATTTTCTTAGCTTGCTTGTTCAAGCCTGTTATTAATCCCCTCGTCAGTTCAACTCACTGGAAGAAAACATACCTTCTTAAAGAGTTTTTAGGCTGAAAATAAATGCCTCATTAAGTTAAACATATTAACCTGAAAACAGTATTTATGTCAAATAGACTAATGAATGCCATTATGGGAAATACACAATGGAACCTGCAGGAGCTCAGGTGGTGGTGTGGTCCCCTTCCTAACACCCGCACACCCACACAGTCACACTGGGAGAGAGGTGAGGAAGGGGAGAGTGAGACTCAGAGCGATGCCTTCTTCACATGCGGTTATTTCACGTGGCATGTCAGATGCTAGGCAACTCTTTGCTGAAAAGATATTTTGGCAGCACAGGCGCTTTTCATGCTAAGATATAGCTTCCTGCAGAGACTGGGAGCTACACAAATTCACCCAGTCTCTTTTGGGTGGTAATGGAAAATCACCGTGTCATTTGTGAAGGCACTTTTGCTCGTTTTACCTTTTCTGAAGCATTCATTAAAAAGGATGTTTCTCACTAGCATATACATGTCCTTGCATAATGCTTCCAAGCCCACCACCCCATCCCAGACATACCTTCAGACACCCAAGTGCAAATGCTGCTACCACCTGCTCTAGAAGAATGGTCCTTTGATTTTTGTCCTCATGCAGAGAATGCACAAGCTACACTGAAGCTGCCTTTGTTCAAGGAAATACAGGAGAGAAACCCAGAGTAATTGGACCTGGAGCTGTTCTGTGCAGAGCGCAGCAGTGCCTCAGGGAGGGTCCTGTCCCCAAGCTGTAGGCAGTACCGAGCAGAAAAGCATAGCACGGTTCCTACTTGTGACACTGGCTCTGAAAGAATTTGCTCGTGCCTCAGTTTCATAGAATCATAGAATGGTTTGGGTTGGAAGGGACCTTAAAACTCACCCGGTTCCAACCCCCCTGCCATCAGCAGGGACACCTTCCACTGGACCAGGTTGCTCAAAGCCTCATCCAACCTGGCCTTCAACACTTCCAGGGAGGAGCAACCACAGCTTCTCTGGACAACCTGGGACACTGTCTCATCACCACCAAAGAATTTCTTCCTAATATCTAATCTAAACCTCCCTTCTTTCAGTTTCAAGCCATCACACCTTGTCCTGTCACTCTGTGCCCTTGGCCAAAGTCCCTCCCCAGCCTTCCTGGAGCCCCTTCAGGTACTGGGAGGCCACTAGAAGGTCTCCCCAGAACCTTCTCTTCTCCAGGCTGAACAGCCCCAACTCTCTCAGCCTGTCCTCACAGCAGAGCTGCTCCAGCCCTCGCATCGTCCTGGTGGCCTCCTCTGGACTCGTTCTAACAGGTCCATGTCTTTCTTGTGAAAGACATGGTTTCCCAGACTGTTTGGTTAAAGTGCTCAGAATGGGAACTAAACCTGTAGACCACCCAGAGAAGGAGCTGGGATCTCACAGAAAGTGTCTCAGATTTACCAGAGTAAAGGGCTTACTGGTCACTGGTTGTTTCCCTGCTGCTCTACAGCTGGGGTGATCTCTCTTGACACAGAATTGCTCCCATGTTTGGGAAGAGCTAAGTACCTCACACATAGCTAGTCATATTTTTAAGAGTCTGAGGAGTGAAGACAAATACACTTGTGTTTTGCAGAGGTCAGGGACATCGCATTGTCCTTGGCTGCTGTCCTGAACAACTTGCTGGATGATGTTAGGATCCTAGCCAGGCTCAGGGCAAAGAAAAGAGCCAGAATACAAGCCCTGGGTTAGTTGCTACACACACAAGTAGCCTTCCTGGAGCTGATGTATTGCATTAATATTCCTGGCCACAGCTCCTCTGGCCCATCTTCCCTCCCTAACACAGAGCACTTCTCTTAACCGAAGATCTGATTTGAATGCAGCTCAGAAATATCTCGTGTAATTCACCCAAATCAAGACAGAAGTAGCCAGGAGGGGCTGAAGAGAATGATGGCAACAACCTCATACTAATGAGCTATTGTCCTTAGAGGTGTTTAATTGAAGGCTTCTACAAAATATGCTCAAAACTTAATACATTAACAAGCTTCAAATAGGAAAGATGTAAAGCTGTGAGCTGGTAAAAAGATACAGAACATTTTAATAGGGGGATAGAATGGCCATCATCCCTCCTCTGGAAGGTGTGAGTGACAATCTTCACTCTCCCTTGTCGGAGGGTATGACCCTATAAATTACCAGTGAAGTGAGCTCTGATATGGTGTCATCCAGGTCTCTACAAACAAGCAAATAGCCACCAGGCACTTTGTGCTTCCTCCAAGTAGTTCAGTCTCTGATCGTTCCTCTGCCAGAGCAGAGCTCTCCTTGTAAAGGGAAGGCGTCATTAATATGCTTTGCTCTTCCAAGTCCCCACAGAAGCAAATCGACAGAGCCACTTGTCTGAACAAGCTTCAAGCGTCTGGCTTGTGTTTCATGAAAATCCGGGTAATTGGATAGTGCTGGTGCCATACATGCACAGCTCAGCCCAGCTTCACGCCTGCTGTGTCTCCTACCCCCCTCGGCAGTTTCCCTCTCTGTGCTTCTGTGTCATTTCAGTCAGCAGGAGCTGTGAGCAAGGCACAGAGCTGTGAAAACCTGGCCTGAAGTCAAGGACAAATTACTGTTGATTTTATTAGATGAATCCCTGACCAGTGTGCCAAAGCCCAAGCACACTCACTTCCACAGTGTATATCCCTCTGGATCATACATGGGCTGTGCTGACCACAAAGGCTGTGAGGGTTTGGAGGAGGTGGTGGGGTTCATATTGACCCATCTCTAGGGGTGGTGGCAATGTAACTGGCTTATGTCAACCAGCATGCCAGATTTATCCATATATCACCATACAGATGTCACTGTCTGTGGTGACAGTGGGGACAGAAAGGGCTGGGGGGGGGAATTCTCTGGCCTTGACCCCAACCGAAATGTCTATGAGATTGAACTATCTTAGTCTCCAAACTGGTGGCTGTATCTGAAAGGGTGAATGTCAGGAGGATGGAGCCAGGCTCTTCTCAGTGATGTCCAACGGTAGGACAAGGGGCAATGGGTGTGAGCTGGAACACAGGAGGTTCCATGTAAACTTAAGGAAAAACTTCTTTCCTGTGAGGGTGCCAGAGCCCTGGGACAGGCTGCCCAGGGAGGGTGTGGAGTCTCCTTCTCTGGAGATGTTCAAAACCCACCTGGATGCGTTCCTGTGTGACCTACTGTAGGTGATCCTCCTCTGGCAGGGGGGTTGGACTGGATGACCCTTCGAGGTCCCTTCCAACCCCACCATTCTGTGATTCAGTGAAAGGCACCTGACATCAGGTAACCCTTAGCTGTGCCAGGCTGCAGGAGACCAAAACTGCACTGGGACTGTACGATTGAACTACCCAGTGCAGTTTCAGTGCTCCAGACCCACACCCTGATACTCTGACCGATGTTGAGATGACATCCCAATATTTCACTCCACCTTTCTAAGGAGCTAAACCAAGAGAACCAAACCTTCAGGCTCCAGCTCCTTTTCAGCCATCCATGGGATATCCACAGAGGTGACAGGAGCCCTGTTGGCCTCAGTGTCCGGATGAGCGCACACACGTTCATCCCACTTGAGGCATCTCCCGTTGCCAGAAGGCCAAGAGCAGCCAGTCCAGTAGCCAGAGAGATGCTGGCAGAAGGGGAGAGCAGGAGGGTTTCTTGCTGTCTCTGCTGCAGTGTTTCCTTGGTTGCAAAAAGACGTTCACCTGAGCTGCTGAGCTGAGAAAGGGACTCAGTGGAGCTGCCTAGAGTGGCAGGACATGACTTTATTACACATTGAGTTACACGACTCTTTGTAGTTAGGCAAAGGATTGCTTTCATCCCACCATGGTTTAATTCACCCCTCACTCACTATGTGATTAGCCATTTAGTACTTGCTAATATATCTAATTTCCACAGGCTCTAGGTGATGTTTTTTTTTAAAAAAAGGAGAAAAAAAAATTGATCCTTCCATGCAAAATATCCTTTTGAGAAATTAAATAACTATCTCCAAGACCTAACTGAATTACACTCTTATCAACTGAAGGGAAATAATCCACTTGAAACATGAAATACAAGCAGAATGAAAAGCCTTTGCAAGTTGTGGTGGAAGAAGAACACAGTGTGAGTCTCAAATAGCTCCGCTTTATCCATAGGGAAAAATACATTTTTCTTGGAATCGTTCCCTCTTTCAATATATAATGAAGTTTCTCAATTGCTCACCCTTCCACCCGCCTTTTGATAGAATAAAAGGGAAATAATCCCTCTATTTGCAAAAGTCCTGAGAAGAGGGTTCAGATTGTTTGGAGCTCAGCGGGACCACCTTCTACAGATGTTGATGAGATTTCTTCTTTGTTTTGTGGGAGAACAGTTGTATTTGCTGAGTTGTGCTTTGGGGTTTAAATTAATTCTCATTATTTGGACTTTCCAACACAGCTATGTAGATACCCTCATCCAAGATAATCTCACAATACTGCCTTTCTCCAAGCTTTTGCTTCTCCACGTAAATAAAGCAAGCCTGAAGGAAGGAATAGGTTTATAAATAAAAGCCACAGTCCACATGGATTCCTTTCTAGGAAGGTTAATTCAGGTTTCTGATGAAAGACTCTCTAGTTTCTGTCTCTTCCTCTCTCTTTCCTGCTAAAGACAATCTTTTATCCTTTGTAATGGAACTATTGAGTGCCGTCAGGTTGAATCAGTGGAACAACTCTCCATAGAGCAAATAGAGAGTGAAAGTTATTCCAGCTAATGACTCAAGGCTGGGCAAAGATCTGCCTTGTCCAGCCAGCCAGGGCAGAAGAAATGGCAAAGCCCTTTTCCAAAACTGAGTGTTTATATCCAGCTGGAAGCCCCAGATCCTTGTGCTCCCAGAGGGAACTCACCTGCTGTGACCTGCCCGGTGTGATAGGGCAGGTACAGAATCACAGAATCACAGAATATCAGGGATTGGAAGGGACCTCGAAAGATCATCCAGTCCAACCCCCTGCCAGAGCAGGAACCTAAACAATTTTACACAGGAAGGCGTCCAGGTGGGTTTTGAATGTCTCCAGAGAAGGAGACTCCACACCCTCCCTGGGCAGCCTGTCCCAGTGCTCCGTCACCCTCACTGTAAAGAAGTTCCTTCTCAAGTTTAAGCAGAACCTCCTGTGTTCCAGCTTACACCTCACAGGTACACAACACCCAGTGAGTACATGGTGACACCCGGCAGGTGTGTGACACCCAGCAGGTAGGTGACACCCAGCAGGTGTGTCACACTGCAGCTGGTAAAGCATTCACATCTTGCCCCATCCCAGTTCAGCTCATAAAACTCCAGCCTGAGCCACCTTTTCCCATTATCCCTGCACACGCTGCTTTTCTTGCCCGTTGTGACCCTTTTTTTTTTACATTTCTCTTTGTTTGTCTTTATTATTACTTCCTGCAAAGGAGAACTGCAAAGCTCTTTGTGACCCAGAGTGGAAGGTAGAAACCAGCTCCTTGCTGAGTTTTCAGGATGCCAGAATCACAGCACGAATCATCCAGGTTTTGCTATCCAGGCAGAAAACAAGAGGGTTAGACAGCAGTAAGCCCATCCGAGCGTCACTGCGAACAGGCGGTAGATCTTGAATTAACAATAACTCGCCGTGTTTATTATGCCTACAACAAGCCAACTTAAATTCACAGATAAATGAAAATAATTAAACACGCAGCTATAAAAATTAAAGCTTGCTTTGTTTGTTTAGGGGTTTTTATTTGGTGAGGTTTCTTTTTTGTTCCGTGGTTTTGGTTTGGTTTTGAGTTTTTTTGTTTTGTTCTTTTTCAGTGCTGCAGCAAATCTGCAAAAACTGTTGCCGTGTTTAAAAACAACGCTGGAAACTGCAGCGTTGGTCGAGCTTTGAGCCCCACATGGAACAAACGTTACTGCTGGATTTTTAAAAGGCCCTGGAGAAGAATGTGCCAAAGACTGAACACTCCAGCTACGTTCATGGCCAAGTCTCTTAGATCAGCAAGATCTCCACTACCCAGAGAGGTGGTGGAGGCCTGTCCCTGGAGGTATTAAAGGTCAGGCTTGATGGGGCTCTGAGCAAACTGCTCTAGTGAAGATGTCCCTGCTCACTGCAGGAGGGTTGGACTAGGTGGCCTTTGAAGGTTCCTTCCAACCCAAACCATTCTATTATTCGATGGTAGGTGCAATTGATGTGAGCCCTCTGGTATTGCACTCCATCTTCCTTTCAACACTGCAGAAATTGTCCTTGTGTGGACAAGATTGCAAGACTTGCAGTCTGCAAGACCTTTGTGCCCACTGAAGAAGGACTTCCTGATCCAAACCTGAAGGGAACCCCTCTCCAGGGCACACATCAGGCAATGGTGGCTGCTGGTTGCATGAAGATTTTAAAGCAACCAGTTAGAGAACTAAGGTCCTGTTGAACTTGAGGGCAGCACCTCCCACAGAGCCAAGATCACTGTTCAGTGTCTGAGGTATGTGAGGGGACAAATCATTGGGTTTAGAATTGCTCATGAAGTCAACCATCCTGATGGCCTGGACAGTCCCAGCAGGAAACAAAGAGCATTAACTCTTACTAAGATGGACTCAATGGAGAACATCATATCTTGATGCTGCCCAGTTGGGTATAAATGATATTTACCACTTGGACTTCTGGGATTTTTCTTACCCCACACACTTGGGGTGTTTGGTCCACAGCTGCCTTCATCTGTGTAAATATCTAGCAGATAACTAGGGAGCAGTGATGAGATCAGTCGGAGCCAGGCCTATTCTGAAGTAGCTTTAATGAACGGAAGAGTTCCAGTGCTCTCAAATGGCGACTGCTGGTGCACGACAAGACATCTGCTAATGAAATTTTAACAGCTGTAACTGGAATCTAAATGGCAGATTCCAGGATGCACCAAATGGAACCTGAATACATGGCTTGCTGGGGACTCCACGGTCAGCTGTAACTCCTAAGAGCTTTACTGTTGTAATAAAAAAAGTGGAGTTTCAAGGCACCTGGGATTACTAATGGAACCTCTCAACACAAGACTCATTAGACTCATTTACACAGAAGTGAAGGAGTTTGCAAACCAACCCAGCACATAGAATCACAGAATCACAGGATGTTGTGAGTGGGAAGGAACCCACAAGGATGATGGAGTCCAACTCCTGTCCCTGCATGGGACAATCCCAACATTCACACCATGTCCCTGAGGGCCTTGGCCAAATGCTGCTGGAATCTTGTCAGGCTTGGTGCCATCAGCACCTCCCTGGGGAGCCTGTTCCAGTGCTCCACCACCCTCTGCCTCAAGAACCGTCTCCTCATGGCCAACCTCACCCTCCCCTGCCACATCTTCCTGCCATTTCCTCTGCTCCTGGCATTCGTTGGTGGCCAGAGAGAAGAGATCAGTGCCTGCCCCTCCTCTTCCCCTTGGGAGGAAGTTCTAGACCCCCATGAGATCTCCTCTCAGTCTCCTCTTCTCCAGCCGAACAAACCAAGTGACTTCAGCCTCTCCTCACACCCTTCCCCTCTAAACCCTTCCCCAATGTAGTGGCCCTGCTCATGATCGCAGGGATGGATGGATGCGCACACAACGGTTCTGCATGTGGTTGCATTGCAAGCCCAGTGAACAGCTCTGCTCCAAGGAAAAGTCACAGGATGTGGGAATGCCACAGGGACTGTTCTGCAGGGAGACTGCATGTCGGGGAAATCAGAACAGATCTCCCAGAAAGGAGGAACGGCTGCTTGGTCTTTACTCACATGCTCAATAAATAAATGGAGGGCACAGGAGGAGAATTTAAAGAGCCGTAAAGCCATTATCTGCTAATGTTATTAATAGCATTCCTGACAGATGTCTTTAGGCAGCAAGGAAACACTGCTAAGGGCATTCAGCACTTCAGGAGTTGGACATATTTAGGCCATTTAAAACAATCTCTTTTGGCACATCTGCTGCAGATGGTCCAGTAGGGAAGGCGTTAGGCTGGCAGACTTGAGGAATGGTTTTTGTTTGTTCTCTCTTAGTTTCGTGATACGTGACCTTGAGTTAGTCCTCAGGGTGGTACCTCCCTCAACTCTGAATTGAGGAGAAGGATGTTTATCAGCATTTTTTAACTCTTCAAGATCTACGTGTCATCAAGATACTGTTAATGAGTGTCACTGTGATAAACTCAACCTACTGCCTATGTCTGTCTGTGCAATTGCCTTTAGAGACTGGAGCTGACAAGGAATTAGACACTGAAGATGTTGAGGCTGACTCAGGGCTCTTTGTACCATGCTTCTGTAATTTGGCTCATGCCTGAAGGCATGAATAAAATTCCCAAACACTGGCAAGATAATCCAGCCATGCTGAGAGCAGAGATCTTGCTCAGCACCTCTTTCAGAAAGCTGATGGGCTTCCAATAACCAGTCATGTCTGCTTCTGCTTTAGGACACTGGCACATGCCCTGCAGCAGTGGGAAAGGTTCATGTTCACAGCTGCTCAGTACTTCTCAGCTCTTTGGTTGATTAATGTTCCTGTCTCTCTCCTCAAGGTGGTGGACAGGAGCATGTACAGGTACCTCCTGTGCACCTTGGCCCACCTTCAGTGAGAGATAAGACCAGCAGACAGACACTGACCTAGCCTGGGTCATTGCACTGACTGCTGTGAGAAGGGAACAGAGTTGTGGACACGTCCCAGGCTGATAGTGGATCCATCAACACCCTTTGGTGCTTCTGAAAGTAATACACTTTCCCTTTCAAAAGCATGTAATGGGAATAGATATCCTAGTCCTCAGGTTTGGACTCGAGTTCATGTTTTAATTAACAGTGTAGGAGACTGAACATGGTGGGGTTTAATGCTCATCTCCAGATAGACCTTCGTGGTTTCATAGAATCTTAGGATGGTATGGGTTGGAAAGTTTGCTATTTCATTGCTTTTTGTAGTTCATGTCACCAACATGAAACAATTTTGTCTCATTTTCAGTTTTCAGTCCAAAGATCTGGAAAAAACTGAGAATGACATCACTTCTGCAAGTAGAACGTGTAATTCTGTAGCAAAAGGCGGTCAGAATATTTCTTGGTGATGGTGGCAGATAAAGCCATTACAGCTTAAGCTGGAATTGATTGCTTGGCCATTATATACATGAAGTGCCCCATAGGTCTTTGTAGGTAATTCTGCTTTCATCTATCTTACCCTGCAAACAACCCATGCTCTTCCCAGGAACCGGTATTTTCTCTCTTGGAGGGTTCCAAAGGTTGGGACAGCAACAGATGCATTTAAATTTAAATTGCATTTGTAGTGAGTAATAGATGTATGATGACCCCGGAAAAGGACACCAGGAAATGCCCAAATCAGTTGAGGTTTCAGAGAGAGACTAAAAAAAAGCAAGACTAGAAGAGCTAGAGAGAGAAAGAGTGCAACGGGTAGGGTTGTCCTGTGGCACCATTGCCTGCCCTCCCATGTCACCTGGAGGAGACAAAAGTTTCATCTCCCATCTGCAGCCTCACAGCAATGGCACATGTTGGAGTCTACACGCAGATTTTGGGGGGTGTTCAGCCTGGAGAAGAGAAGGCTCTGGGGGGACCTTACAACAGCCTTACAGTACCTGAAAGGTGCCTACCAGAAAGCTGGGGAAGAACTGTTCACAAGAGTGTGTGGCAATAGGACAAGGGCTGAAGGTTTTAAACTAAAAAAGGGTCGATTTAGGTTGGATATGAGGAAAAAGTTCTTCAGTATGAAGGCGGTGGATCATTGGAACATGTTGCCCATAGAGGTGGTGGAGGCCCCATCCCTGGAGATATTCAAGGTCAGGCTTGATGAGGCTCTGAGCAACCTGCTGTAGTGAAGATGTCTCTGTCACTGCAGGGGAGTTGAACTAGATGACCTTTGAAGGTCTCTTCCAACCCAAACAATTCTATGATTCTGTGATTTCTATGATTTGTGCCAGTGGGGTCAGGTCAGGGGACTGTTATCCCCTGATGTCACCTGCACCTCCTTCTCCCTGCTACAGCCACACAACTGGTGGCAACTGGCAGATAGACTGGAGTGTTGAGTCTTGCCCTAAAACCGTCACTTCTCCATTTACATTCTGCAAGCAGTAAATCCTGCCCAGCTGCTCAACAACCTAAACGTTGCCTTTCTGTTCTGCTGCGTGTCACTTATTGCTTTGCATAATGTCTTTCTCACTCATTTCCATATTCCTCTCCATTGTAGTGATAAACTAATAAATCTGGGAAATTCAGAAGATGTTTTTTAAAACCCATTTGCTGACTCCAGCATTATGCAGAAATTGGTGGGGTTTTTTTTTTCCAAGAGAGAGAGAGAGAGACAGCAAATAATTGAACAAATAGTTTTCAAGTTCTTTCCATTTGGCATCTTTTGAAGTGGGGACAGTTTTTAATTTCTTTCAAAATGCTTGTGAACATTTTCATTGACAATTATATGAAGAGACTAAAATAATCACTGAAATTTTTACATTTAATGAAAACTTAGTTATGAGTAAATGAAAAATGTATAGGATTCTAAATAATAACTCCAAGAAAATAAAAATAAGAGCCATAAAAGTATTTCAATATTTTTCCCATATTTTTGGATACAGAGGCACTACTTTTTGAAAATAAAAAAAAATCAATAAGCACAACTAATCATAATGATTATCTCATTATGTAGCCGTTTTTGCGAGTGCAGAGCTGCAGAGGCCCTTCAGTTAATCATGGAAAAAATCCAGAAGACTTTTAAAAGCTTCAGGGCTAAATGAAGTCATTATAATTGCAGACAGACTTAATCACTCCCCCTGTTGCTTAGTTGTGTCCATGTGCAATGCTTGCAAACCTCATAGCCTGGCTGTACATGTGCTCACTAGCTGTCTGCTTGGGGTCATTCCAATTGTTGGTAGGACCAACCCATGGGTTGGTGGTCAATTCTGACCACCAGAGCTATGAGCATGAGGGACTGAAGCTTGAGCAAAGGTTCCATCCTCACCATTGCTTACAGATCATCAACGGGAGAGGAAATCTGAGATTTAATTCTCAAAGACACGCTGCTGTCCTAGTTTCTCAGTACCTATTCTGTCTTTTAAGAGCTGTTGTCTATAAATTCTGTTTTTTCTCCAGCAGTATCTCTAAGGATGGGAATCCCTCACCCTATGTCTAGCATGTCTGCCTTTCCTTCTGCTGCTTCCACAGCTGTCTGGAAGTTATCAGCTCTGGTTTGTATTGTTTTTGTGGCCTTAATTCCACTGTCTAAACAAGGGAGTTTCTCCTATTTGATGGACTCTGGCAAATCTTGCTGGCCTCAAGCTGTGGGTCCCAGTGGTCTCAGGTCTCTTATCTACTGTAAGATCTCCCAGATCCTTGCAGTGTCCAGGGCAGCCAAAGACATCTCAACCGTAATGGGATGCCTTCATTTAGGGAAATGGGTCAAGCCCCATTCCTCTCCATTCCCTGTTGCTTCTTGAAGTAGCAATGACTTGGGAACTGAACACATGTTCATCCTTCAGGAAACCTATCTCACTCATCTTCTAGAGCCCAGACTCAAGATCACCTTTTTGAAGAACCCATCTGAGGACTTGCCTCTGGAATCAATTCAGAGCATTTCCTTATAAAGGAAATTCAGAGACAACCAAAATGGATGCAGAGGTTCTCAATCACCCGCTGGAAATATGGCCCATGTTCTCACACGATCTGAGGTGCCAGACAGGATGAATTACTGCTCCAAATGCATTAAGCCTTTTACGTTCCAAGCGATTGTACGGTGGGAGCCACTGGTGGTGCTGATTGAAATTCCTGTAACCATATTAGGGGAGGAAGCGGGTGCCAGACACATGATTATCCATATGCCCAGCTAAACCTACTCAGAATTGATTAAGTTACGCTGAAGGAGACCTAGAAATAAATCTGTTCAGGCTTGAATGTGGAAAAAATGACACACTGGAGGTGACACAACTTAATTCTATTTTCATCACTCTCTCTCATGCGAGCAAGATGGGCATATTGCATCTCACATGTCTTCTCTCCAGGTAATTATATTTGCAAAGATAATAAGCTGTCATAGTAATAACAGTAAAACACTTTTCTCCAATCACATGCCTTGCTGGGGCATTTCATGCAACTTAGACTTTTCAGCCAAATACAAGTACAACCAAATCAGGGAATAGTTTTTGTTAGGAGAGGAATGCACATTCCTATTCTATAGATGGTTCACTCCCATTAGCAGTTTGTCCATAGCAAGGTTTAAAGTGTTGTAATAGTTGATATTTTCTCTGATTTTTACAGTGCTGAGCATGAAAGGATCTTGACTCAGGACTGTCTTTCTGGGATTTGCTGAAATAATAGAATTATTGCGAGCTAGATTGATGTAACACTTCCTAGATAAATTGCATTAGCCAGCATCATGTCTTAAACAGACCACATTGAAGCCTGAATTTTATTCTATTTTATCTCAACCGTGATGAAAACATGTTAGTTGTAATAAGGCAGCTGTGCTGTTCCAAAAGTGGTATTTGAAGTCCTATTCCAGGTGAAACTTGCATAGATAAGAAGCTGATTCTTGATAAAAGAGTTTTACTGTATGTGACCTAATTCATTCTGCGAACGGTTATTCCTGTTGTAGAAGAAAAGGGAGACTCAGTCCTTTACAGCCTGGGTCTGAGAAAATCAGTGACAGTTCATCTGGACACAGGAAGTCAAGGACAGATCTTCATCAGTAACAAATCAGCTCTCTGGAGTAGGTCTGCTCACTCCAGCTAAGGACCTGGCAGTATCAAGTCTCATCAGTACCCTGCTTGTCTCCTTCCTTGTATTGACACCTCGTGTGTTATCAGAGCAGCTCTGCAAAGAATTGATTTTTTTGCCAAGGCTGTACAACAGTAAAAACCATGAGAGGATCACTAGAAAGTCAGCTTTCTATTATGCCCCTTCCTTTGTCTCTAAGCACTCGGCTTTCCCTTCCAGACAATAACCAAGATTAACTCTGTGGAGTATTTTCTTTTGAATTTATCTCTCAGTACGAAGTTTTCTGCATTTGGATTTGAATGTATTAAATTGTGTTGTCATGTCAATCATGAATTCTCTAAATTTGCCGTCTGTGAAGATCTCTTACCTTTGCCTGCTCATCCCCATTTCCATTCCGTTTACAAAATGAACAAATCAGTTGACATTATTTTTCCACAGATTATTTTTTTTTTAATAAATTCTGTAAAGTTTGGGATCTAAGGCTGAATTTAGCATCTTCCTGTTCCAGGATTCCTACTAACCACTGCTTTTACATGAATGCAAGTTGAGTGACTGGGAGTCATCAAGTTTTGTCCAGTGGACTGGTACCATTATAGAGCTGTTGTTTGCTGCTGGTAACAAAACCTTGCAAGGTGGTAGAGAGTTGTCCTCCATGTGTTTTCTACCTGTTCTGATTTCATTTGTTGAATTATCCAGTAATTCATTGCAAATAAATTTCATTGGGCTTTTTGCCAATTTTTTTTTTCATCATAAATGACATGAAGACAAATACTGTCATTATTTGTCCAGCTGTGCAGCTACATTTATATTCTCTGCAGGACTGAACCCATTATCAGAGCAAAATAACACTGATAATAAAAGGGATATCTCTCCACTACAGTGCATCTAGTGTCAACACATGCACCTAAGCAATACCAAACCCCTTCTGTGTTGATTTAATAACCCTCCACACCCACTTTGTTCAGATATAGACTTGCTCTATAATCTTCCAATTGAACTTTTTTTTTTCCACAAAAAACAGCCAGTTTGGGGTTTTTTTTAAAAGCAAAACGTTTCACAACAACATGCTGAATTTGATAAATTCAGTTTTCAGGAGGGGAAAAGAAATACTCAGGCTGTTTCAGTAATACATCAATATCCTGTTCCCAGATTGTCAAAACAAAACATTTTTATTTGTATTTCAAGTGACATTTTGTTTAGAAGTATCTTTGTTTTGCAATATAAATATTCCTTTAAAAATATGTAACCATCCCAGAACATTTCTCTTTCATAAAACAAAATATCTTCATTATCCCCAAATGCCTTTTTTTTTTTAGCACATGCAGAACTACCATTTGCATTTTTACTTTTACACTGCTCAGCAGCAGAAAACAAACTTGTTTGGAAATGGAATACATGATTCCTGCCCATTTCCTGCAGCTCTTGGGAAGTGCCTGCAGAAGAAGCTGCAGCAAACACAAGCTGAGTGTTACCACAGGAACTTGCCGGTGTTTTTCCTCCCTGGACAAAGAGGAGTAGCAGGTTGCAGTTGTTGCCTTGTAGCAGAGTGGAGGAGGAGAGGGGCTGGGGAGAAGCTTGCCCAGGACCTGGCAGAAACCACCTTGACTGCTCTGGTCCTGTGCTGAGACAGAAATGAGAAAGGCACAAGCCACTGCAGCATCCTTTACTGTTCTCTGTACCATGACTATGCAAGAACCTCTCCAGCTTCTGCTGTCACTTACCCCTGTAATTTACAGCTCTGCATCCTGTGCTCCTTCTCAGCACCAGCAAGCAGAAAAGAGTTACACAGCAGGGAAGGCCAAGGATGTCCCTCAGGTCCCAGCCCTAGACAGGGACTAGTGTAGAGTCTTTACTTAGGTAACCCTGGACAGACACAGCCTGGGGAAGGAGAGGCTGGAGAGCAGCCCTGCAGAGAGCGACCTGGGGGTTCTGGTCGATGGCAAGTTGAACATGAGCCAACAGTGTGTCCGGGCAGCCCAGAGGGACACCTGTGTCCTGGGGGCACCCAGCCCTGCACTGCGAGCTGGGCCAGGGAGGGGATCGTCCCGCTCTGCTCTGCACTGGGGCGGCCTCACCTCCAGCACTGGGGGCAGTTTGGGCAGTGGGGGTCTAGAACTTCCTCCCAAGGAGCAGAGGAGGGACAGGCGCTGATCTCTTCTCTCTGGCCACCAATGAATGCCAGGAGCAGAGGAAATGGCAGGAAGATGTGGCAGGGGAGGGTGAGGTTGGCCATGAGGAAAAGGTTCTTGAGGCAGAGGGTGGTGGAGCACTGGAACAGGCTCCCCAGGGAGGTGCTGATGGCACCAAGCCTGACAAGATTCCAGCAGCATTTGGCCAAGGCCCTCAGGGACATGGTGTGAATGTTGGGATTGTCCTGTGCAGGGACAGGAGTTGGACTCCATCATCCTTGTGGGTCCCTCCAACTCACAACATTCTGTGATTCTATGTAACTATTAAGTTCCCTGTGGATGTCTCTTCAGCTAGGGAATTTTGAAATGGGAAATTTATAATATACCTAATCCTCTAAAAAATAATCACCTTCATTCTAAACTTTAACAGAACTGCTCCCCTTGTCCCCCAGGTACACATCCACCTCCCTGGATTTTTGTGGCTCTAAGGATAAGATATTCCAGCTCCTGCCTGTTCACGTGTGACCAAAGCTCCCTTCTTTGGCTCTGATTCAGTCAGCCTCTGAGATTAGACTGAGATTAAATATTTTGCGTGTGTTTTCAGGAGAAAGATTAATTGAACTTTATTATAGGTTTAATGCTTCAGTCTCAATTTGCATTTTAAAAGGCGTGATCTCATCCACTTTCAGAATACTGCTTTTTGTGTTTACCGCCTCGAATTGATTCTGATTTTGATAGGTTATAATTAAAGTAGGCACATTAAGGATTTAATAGTGCTTCTTATTGTTAAGAAGGATTAACGGGGTGTTAGAATTCATACTTTAAATTAATGACTTTGATAAAATGAGGCCACGATATCCTCAGAATTCATACTTTAAATTAATGACGTTGATAAAACGAGGGCACGATATCCTCTGATACTGACTTGTGTTCTGACCTTGGGAAAATCACCTGGGCCCTGGATCTGTTCTTAACAAGCTGAAGCTCCCCTCTAACTAAGCATATTTTACAGATTCAGGCTTAACTTTGCATCTTGGTTAGTTCTCTTTGTAAAATCTGGTAACTGGGAGATTCCCAGTTTGTGAAGAGGAGTCTTTTCCACCCCCATTAGCTCAGCGGTTTGGCAGGATTGAACCCAGATTCCCAGGTTTTGTGAGCCTGACTAACTTTAGATTTCTTGTGTTGCTCCTGTTTAAAGAAATCTGACTCTGTAACAATTCACACTTTTCTTTCTGAAGGTCCTTGATTCATATTAACCAGTGACCTGCAAGTATGTTCCAGCTGCAGAACAGGCACCTGGGCTTTAGGGTCAATGTGCTAGAGGTTTCATGGAGTTTCATCTTGCAAAGTGCAAAACACATCATCTTGAGTTGAGCAGCAGTGATGGGAAGGAGTTTATTTGTGTCTTGGTGCATTATTGTATCACAAATGTGCAACTGTTTTGTTAAAACAGGGAAAATTTCAACTTTCCTCCTTTAAAAGAGAATATTTTTCTATGGAAAAATGACCATGAAATATTTCCTTCTTCAGTCATTTCTGGTATATGCTGTATATTCTGCAGCATTCATCCAGAAATGGTGGCAAATCTTCAGCTGTGATGCGGCAGTACACCACAAAGGGGAAAATCCGGCCTAACACTGAAAAGAGAATGTTTTAGATCAGTTCAACAAAAAGCAGTGAAATCTTTCAGCTTGAAATATGTCAAGCTGTTTCTCTTCATTTAAAAATGTCTCACTGAAACTCTTCTGGAGTTTAAGTTCAATAACAAACATTCGCTTTCCAGCACAGTTTGGGATGAAAACAAAGTATTGAAACATGGGGATTTACCATTGAATAAAAATCTCATCTTTTGCTCCGCTTTAACCATATGGCTTCTGCTTCATACTCAGAGAATTTGAATTGTGAAATGAGAGAGTAATGAATTAGGAACAGCTCCTCCACAGAGTGAATAGCAAAGGCTCTTCTTTCCCCTATTATCCCTTTTTTTCCTGCAAATTTAGAGGTGAAGAGTGAATAATGTTCAAATCCCGAGGGCTTCACCAGGACTGTATGGTGTGGAGCCGTGGGCTGGCTTTCTGCACATCAATTTCTAATGCAAAATGAAAATCCAGCCTGGTAGAAACATTGACTCAAACAGCTTTTCAGAAATCAGACAAACGTCTGTAGCTCTGAGTCACCTCTTGTTTAGGCTGGGGGTAAATCAGGAATCATGTTTGAAATCCATCTTGCATCATCAGTACAAGTCAGAGATGTCTCCTGGGAAGATCTCTGCTGATTCATACCAGAGTCTTGCTAAGAGCTGGATCTGGGAACTCAGCTGGGTGCAAAGCTGTGTGAGATGGAGAGGGGTTTCTTGTTGCTGCTCAGGCTGCCCCTGTTCATGGGCTGCCAATCACACGCCTTTCAGACAATTCCCTGAAAAAGGGACATCTTTGTTGATGTGTAAGTGGTAGCTCCATGATATGCCAAGGCCCATGTAACAGGCCCAAGCTAATTGTTGACCTCTAGATGGACCCTGTAAAAATTATATTTGCCATAATATTTAGAGTACAACAGCAATCAGCAACTTTTTAGCAGCAATCAGCAATGTTTTCGGTTAGAACTGAAATAGATGGTGAAATCAGACAGATATCAGTTGAGAAACATGGTTAAGACCACAAGAATAAAAATACTCCCTTGAGTTCCTCCGTGAGCCCTGGCAAGACTTTGGGTGGAATCCAACTTGAAGGATGATGTGCCAGATGTTTTTGCACCAAGAAAAATGCAAGTCATCCTGACTTGCTGAGTTTGGTCATTAAGCACTACAAAGCTGGACCCCTGTGCAGTGACTCTTTGGTGGCCTCATCTGCGGGTAGACTCACTACGCAGGACTTCCCAATTGCCGGGGAGAGGTTCTCCAAACCCTCGATGCACTGGGGCTCCCCAGTGGCTGCGGGTCTGGATTATGGTAAATAGGGCAGTTGGTGATGTATCTTTCTTAATCACTACTGCTAACTTTATGTAGTAATGATTACAGAATCACAGAATGTCAGGGATTG
>NW_010292331.1:0-17757 GCF_000700745.2 Antrostomus carolinensis | reverse complement strand
GGTTGTCCCGCTGCCCCCGCGGCTTTCATGGTCCTGTCCGGAGCAAAAGATGCCGGAGGCCCCGAGAGATGAGGTCGGGTGCTTGTGAAGCTCGATTCGTGCACGGCGGGAGGAGGATTTGCAGGGGGCACTGCCTGAGCTTACCTGTTGTGAGCAGCACGAAGGAACCGCTTTCTGTGCGGTGGTGCTGAGGAGTGCTGGGAGCCTGTTGTCACAAGCTGATGGTAGCATGGTGTCTGAAGGTGTGGCGGGGAGATGTCACCCTGCTGGGTCACCTTCCTGGCTTTTTGAGAACTTCTCCTGGCTCAATTAGAAGCGCTGAAGGAAAGGGCCTTTCAGGTGTCATGTTATCTCTTTCCAGAATGGCTATTGAATTTTTTTGTCATGCTCAGCCTTAACTATAAGAGTTCAAACATGCCTTGAGTACTAAGTTACCTAGTGACAATTAGTCTGTGGAGCTAAACAGGGCCGGGTGTCAAGAGGATGTGGCCAGATTCTTTTCAGTGGTGGCTAGTGATAGGACAATGGGCAACAGGGCAAGCTGGAACACAGGAGATTCTGCTTAAACATGAGGAAGAACTTTACAGTGAGGGTGCCAGAGCACTGGGACAGGCTGCTCAGAGAGATTGTGGAGTCTCCTTCTTTGGAGATATTCAAAACCCAGCTGGATGAATCCTGTGCAACTTGCTTTAGGTGAACCTGCTTTGGCAGGGGAGTTGGGCTAGATGATCTCCAGAGGTCCCTTCCATTCCATGATTCTGTAAACAAATGGAAAATACTGAATATTGATGTTTTTCCTCAGTGCAAGAAAGGGTGTAATCTGTTTGGGTAGACCGGAAACCAGTAAAAGACAAATGATTCTGACTGTCAAGTACGTCGTATGATCATGTGCTGAAAACTGTCTAGATTTTAAGAAATATTGATAGTAGGCTTTTGTTTGGTTTAAATTAATAGGTGTATATGCATACAGAATATTTGTACAAATATCTACTTTACGGTATTTTTTTAATCTAAAATGAAACTTCTGTAATGCCTTTAAAAATGAGGATGTTGCTTTATATGGAACAAAACTTCAACTTAAAAGTACATACAGTTCCTCTTAGGTTGCTCTTGAGAGCAAAGGGGAATGCTACTTAACCATAAATAGCAAGTTTTTTTTAGACAAAATTTCTTTCTGTGTCTAGCATTTTCTTTTATGTTTACCTTGTTTACGAGCCTTTCTTCAGTGCTTTGGCCAGTAAGTGTCTTAATAAGCCTATTTTTGGACAACTGAAAACAAACCCATTAATTTTTTTCGCTATAAGTTTTCATTTCCCTATTGTTTACTCCAGTGTGATAGCTTTTCGGTAGTTGGGGCTCTTATGGCTGGGACATTTCTGCAAATGATGTTTTCGGCAGATAAGTCAGCTGCTGGTTTCCATTAATTTCTGTCAGTGTCTGTCTCTTTTCTGACATTACAAGTGCAATACTTGTCTAACTAGAGGTATGTGTAGGACCATGTTCAGAGGCCCACTCTCAAAAGAGTCTGAGAAATTTTTAAGAAATTTGTTCCCATCAGTTGAGATGAAATAACTAACTTCTGGAATTCTGTTGGTTTATGCTATTTCATCTGGAAATGAGTTAAAACACTTCCTATCATTTGAATGTTCTTACATGTCTCATTGTTTTCAATTTCTCTACCTACTCAGGTGTCCTAAGTGAAACTGTTAATGTTGTAAATGATGTTATTTCTGGGCTTTCAACTTCTAGAAAGAAATGTGACGTGGTGGAATTAAGAGTTAAGCCTAATCTTTCACTTGGAGCTGTTTGACTTGCAGGTAAGCTATATGAATTGCATAATGTAAAGTTAGTTTTCTAGCTCTCGTGGGATACTTCTGTGCAGTATTCTACATACAGATTAAATCCAAAATACGCTTTTCTGCCCAGTTTGGGAGGAAAAGAGAATTTACTTCTTGTGAAACTGAATGGAGTTCTGAAGAATCTAAGTTGCCAAGACAACATTTACTATGACTTTGTAGTTGAGATAATATATGACAGATACAGACCATTTGCTAGATCATTAAAATTAATTGTATTGTGACTGTAAGAATAACAACAGTCAGGCAAAATGTGCTGGTACGTAGGTCCATGAGTAGATGAAGACTATATTCCTGTGGATTAATGTCTCAAGAGTTGAGTTTGTGATCCCTAATAAGGCTGATCTTGTGCTTAATTCTTTGTGTGGCCATTAATAGGATTTCCCCTTTACTTGATGTCTTAAAGATATTTTCACAAAATGTTTTGAAACTGAAAACCTTTGTTAAGCTTGGAGGAAATTGATCTCTGAATTAGTTGCTTATTAGATTTTGAGTGATTGTGCTGCTTGTCATGCTTGGCAAGATAGGTGTTTCAGCCCAGAGAACTGACACTGCAGTTATAGAAGGAATGCAAAATTACTCTAGAACAGGTGATGCCAAACTTGTTTGAGAGAAATCTCATTGCATGCTTATTGGTGATACCTGTGGTTTGTGTGCTGGAACATGGATCTTGCTGATGTCCATATGAGGTTCTAGTAAAGATCGAGAGGAAAATACAGCTTGATGTAGTAATGTGCAGGACAGAGTAAGTTGTTTGGGTATTTTTGGACTGAATTATGGTAAAAAGGAATATTATTCCATGTTGTTATTTCTACCGGTGTTTTATTTATTTTTCTGTCTTTGAAAATATCCCGTGTGTCCTATTTTCCAGTGCTCAGTGTTTATGCTTTCTCAGCCTCATTTACACTTCACTTAAGCTGATTAGAGTGAGAGGCACTGGAATAGTGAGTTCTGATATTGTCAGTAAAAATGTGCTTTGGTGTGATAAGAGGATGGAAGATGAGATAAATTCATCACTTCAGAAAATGTAAGGAATATTGGTGTACTTGAGCACAGAATTAGTATGTTGATTTACTCTCCTTTCACGTTTGAAAGGTTTTTATCTAAGTCTGAGGGACACAAATTTATAACCTTTTAAAAATTAAATATAAGTCTCTGGCAAAACATCAAGTCACCTCTACTGAGTGACAGGACCAAGGGGAGTTCAAGAGTTTGCCAGTCTATTTCTTCTTCCCCAGAGGAGGTTCAGACTGTCCCTCTCAGTCCGTGTCTCTCCAACTTAGAGAGAAGGTTGTCATGCAGGAGTGTTAAATGCCTTGCACAAGTCCAGGTAGATGACATCAGTTGCTCTTCCCTTGTCCACCAATGCTGTAACTCCGTCATAGAAGGCCACCAAGTTGGTCAGTCACAATTTGCCCTTAGTGAAGCCGTGTGGAGTCAGCCAGGATTTCTTCTACCACAAGTAGTTTTTGAATTTTAGTCAAATGAATTGCCCCAGCATCAACATAGTAATCTGGGTTATGTCAAATTAATATTGGATAAAATAAATAATATTTCACAATTTACAAAATTACCCTTATTTTTATATCTTGCATGGCTTTAGCTTTTCTTTCTAGAACATTACATTGTTGATGCATATTCAACTTCAAATACTAAAGCTCTGGAAAAGCCTTTTTTTTTTTTCTCTTTCTCTTTCTCTTTCTCCTACCCACTTCTGTTTTCCTTGCTGTGTTTTTCCAGTTGGACAAATAGTGTCAGCTGCAAACTTAATAAACATATTATATTACATTATCAGGCCTTTTAATGAAAATATATAGTGGATTCACTCTAGGTATTCATTTGATACTTGTCTCCAATTTTAAACTTAATTTCTGTTAACTGCTTTAAGAGTTCTGATTTTCACATAGTTTTGCTTCCATTTTAGGAAAGCTTTATTTAGTTCTAATGTTTCTTTAGCTTACTTTTGTGAATGTCATGTATGTCCAGGGTCTAAAAAAAAAGATGACCTCTACCTCTTCCGTGTTTAACAAATTTAGTTACTCATTACTGGATCGATGGATATCTTTCTCCTTTTTTATTTATTTATTTTTTTAATTTGAGAACAGATCTTTTGCTGGAAACTTAAAATAATATGTTTTAATTTTTTAATGTATTTAAATTAAATTGATTTGACTATAACTTTTTGGCCACAGTTTCCTTTCCTTTCCCTTCTTCTTCTTAAGACACTACATTTGCCTTCTGGAATATCTCTAGTTCTCCTTGAGTCATTAAGATACTGGTTCTTAGACTTGCTTCAGACAGTTACTTGGGTTTATTTGTCTCAGTTGGCCCTGGCCAATCTGAATATAGCTTAGCAAAGGGGGTAATGGTTCTCCAGAGCAGAACAATGGAAAAACCCTTATGTCTCCAATGTATGTTTTAGGGGGAGAATTTTTTTGGGCTGTGGTCTTATCTTGGGTACTGAACACTTAGAAGTGGTGAGAGTGCATCTTTTGATTTAGTTCCCTCCTAATGGGCTCTACCTCTTGCATCTTGGCACTGCTTCACAGTGTGAACAAATACAGTAACTGAGGAGCAGTTGAAAGATCTTCAAAGGTACATCCTGCTGCCCAGAACCAGAAAGGCTAATGTCAATGTAGTCTGAGTCTGTGAAGTAACTTTGGGAATATTGTGCAAGTCAGAGACTGTTCAGTTACAATTAGGATTTAACATTCATTACTGTTTCTGGTCTTCCTGCCTAGGTTTCAAGATACTAATGGCAGATTCATCCAGTGATTCAGACAGCTTTCTTAGGGGTCGAATAGGAAGGCGGCCACCTTTGCGAGCATCCCACAACAGAGCTTGGAACTATGGTGCTGAAGAAGTTACAGAGAAGATCCATACTTTAGCAAGCACTTTACAGGTTGCTTACAAAATATGGCTTTAAAGTATCTATAAAGTCTGCATTTCTGTAACATAGGGTCAAATTTTCATTTTTGAAGTTGTGGAAAATACTGTACTGATGGGAAACATTGCTTTCTGTGCAAACCAAAAAAGATTTTGGGAAATTGATCATACTACCTTTTAGCTGAAAGTGTGTGCTTTGTTAGACTTCTATACAACTGCTATTTCAAACAGTAATAGAATGTTGTTAGAAACAATTATGTGTTTGGTAATACTGTTTATAAAGTTAGCAAACTGAATAATGCCAAATAAACTGTCAGATTCTCACAAGAGGCATTACATTTTGTAGCAGAATGTTTCAGCCCCATCTTTGTTGTACTGTGGAAAATTTCACAATTCCTAATAAAGTAAATAAGTAGACAGTCAATTTCCTCATGGTAGATTTTACAGTTCGTATGTTTTCTAGATGTGGGACAGCACAGTGAGAAGTGGTATTTGTAAACTTGTAAGACATCCATACTTGAGCAGGAAAAAGTGTTCATCTAATTCTTGCTTCTTCAGTGGAGGAAATCTTGGAGTCTTTTTGCAAATGGGAGGAGACATCTAGTTATCTTGACAACATTTATTGCTTGAGAAGTCATTCCCATTCTTCTCTAGCTGACAGTTCTGAATAGCTAGAGTGGGTGGGCTTATGTGTTATTACTTGTGTTGAAGTATTGTTTGGCCAGCAATATTTTTTTTTTTCCTTTTTAATATGTGAGAAGAGAAAAATCCATATAGAATGCTGAATTTAAACTTCAGATCTTCGTAGCTGGAAAATAATCATCAGGCTAGAAAAGAGATGCATTAGTAAGAGTGTAATCTGACTATTTTTTAAAAGGGACTCTTCAGTGTTGTCCTGTTTCTGTCTAACCTCTTTCTAGCTGCTCTTCTGAAATTCTGATTTTAAGCTAGTTGGTTTTTGTGGACTGCTTTTCAGCAGATTTGCCACCTGATCCCGCTCTTCGTCTGGTCAGAGGATGGTCATGCAGAGACCTTACATAATGTGTTGATCTTAAAAGATATGTTATTTCTCAATTAACTTAATTCTGTTTTACAGGAAGGTAACATTAAGTTCTTTGTTTTAAAAAGGTTTTTCTACAGAGTGGCTGAAACTTATAAAACTTTTTGTTTGAAGCTGAGACCTTACTGTTGTACTGTAAATAATAGTGTGGGTTGGTTGGTGTGTTTGTTTCCCCCCCCTTCCCTTTAGCCATGCTGTACATCTTTAGATTCTGGTTATCTGAGTAGGATTTTGAATGCTTAGACCTTTAAAAAGCACGTGTGTTATCAATTTACTCTTATAAAACAGAAATAATAAAGACATCAGTAATGTTTGTTTAGAAGAGGTTTCTGTTTTAATTTTTCTTCCTCAACCTTTTTTCTTAGGATACCAACAGAAATCTAAGACACGTTGACCATTTGCTGGGACAATACAGAGAATACAACAAGGAACAAACCGAAGCAATAGCAACTGTGAGCAACTTTCAGTTTATCTTCTTAAATCTTTTTTACTAATAGCATTTAAAGCTGAAAACTCCATAGTAATGAGCAGAATATATCAAGAGTTAAGTAGGTGTAAACAGAAAGTTTTCATATTTATTTGTGCAGTCTAAATCAAACTATAGTAATACATGATGAAACTAGCAGGTTTTGTAGCTTCATTATTTCTCTGGTTTATAAACACCACACGGATTGTTATGTTATGGTACTGTCCCAAGTACAAGGTGCATAGCTGAAATAGCGTATCAGGGAACATGTTTCTTTTGCATGGATAAGTGGTAAGGCAAAAGCTGAATTACGGAAGGGAATGAGAATGTGGTCAACTGGTGTAGGTTTTTTTTTCCTCTCATTCTACAACAGCCTTTGAATTTGACAAGCTTTCTCTAAATTGTAGAAGAGGTGAAATTCTCATATTATCAAGCTTCTACAAGTTAGAAAACATGTGTCTAGACAGAGAAAGCAAAACAAATTAGTGCTGGTAGGGCAAGAGAAGTTTATAACTTGATTACAAACTGCAGCAGTGCTGCCTTGAAACACATACATATGAGATGTACGGATATTTTGCATGTGAGGGTAGAGAGAAAGAGAAAAAAATGCAAACATGTAGAAAAGAAGGCTTGTTTTCTTGAGACAGCTTGCCTTCAAAATCAGTATCCAAAAACTCTGCATGGAAGTAATTAGGGATATTATATGCCTCAATTTTTTTTTTCTTCTATTTGAATACTGTCTGTGTCTATAAACTCTACTTAGATATTGAACTTGTGTTATTTCTGGTGGACATTAGAACCATTTAAGGTTGTCTGTTTTTAACAAGTGCTGATACTAGATGCAGCTCAACATCCTTATTCTGCAAAGATTGTTCTATTAGGAAACATCAAGGTGAGTGAGACCACTTGAATTTAGTTTTACTTAATGTCTGTTCTTCTTAGTCATGCTAGGTGGCTTTTGATCATGGCTCAAGTGAGGGAGAAATCTAGAGACTCTAACCATCTCCTGCTTGAGTTTTAAATAATAGAGTAAAATCAGTCTTATTAGTAAAGGTAGCATGGTTCTCTGAGTTCTTCTTCGCTTTCTGAAGCAGAAGTTTGCACCTACATAGAGTAGTTGTTTGTATTTTGTATGTGGGAAGAAGCAAATGGGATCAGGAAGCTGTAAATCTGTTTTCCTTCTACAAAACATATTTAAGAAAAACTTGAATAAATTTTTCATTTGAATAGTGTTGTATTGAGGTTTTTTTGTTTTGCTATGATAGTTGGTCAAATATTTCTACCATATTAGACTTTAGACATTGGACACTAGATTGTTTATCTGAGAATATTTTTCTACAAATAGGGTATGTGTTTAGGTTTTGTCAGTTATGCTGAATATTGTTATGTCTGACTCTTGAATTCTTTGTGATCTTTTCCTTAAAAAAGACTTTCTTCAGACCATTGTATAGCATATTTGCATTTAGGAATTGGTGACTGTTGGGCTGCTAAGGAGCTCTCTTCCATTCTAATTTACAAATTAGTCTTCCTACCCAACTTTGAGGTGCGCAGTGTCTGCCTGTGAATCCACACAAAACTTTCTACATAACTTACAGGCTCAGGAAGGTTTGCTGCTCAGAACTTTATTTCACTGTTGTTGATTCTCCAGTGGTGGGAATATTGTACACTCCCTATGTGCTCTGTTCTAGAGCAGTTATTCTCCTGCTGACTTCACTGTTGGGCAGTGATTTTGTTATGTCCCTGGAGGAGAACAATAGCAGAGAAAAGGTCCTGTTCTGCCCTTTGGGGTAGGGAGGAGAGAATGTTTTTTGGTGGGTATTTTGCTGATGTGAGGCTTTGGAGAGGTTTAAAAGTAATTAGCCTTTGAGAAAAATCTGGTTGGTTTTTATTTATTTATTTTTTTATTTTCTGATGACACTGATGTTTGTTTCTTTAAATCAATAAATAATAATTTTTTTTTTTTTTTAAAAGGGGGAGAGAAGAAATTGGAAAGAACCAAAATGTTAGGCACTTTTTTGATGGGATGTCAAGGAATGGAATTAAGATTGGTGAATATTAAGGCTATTCTATTCAAAGTTGTGTTTTTTAATATCTCTATTCTACTATCACTAACCAGTCTTCGTTCTTCTATTTTTTAAGAGAACACAAATACCTTAAAATATAATGATGTTGATAATGTAAATTATAACTCAAAAATTTTAAACAATTATTTGACCATTGTTCTATTCTAAAGGAACAGATTGAAGAGCTCTTTGCTTAAAAAAATAAAAATAATTTAAAAACCCAGCTGTCTGGTTTCATGTAGAGAGGATGAAAATGAGCACTGTAAAGCTAAAGCATGCAAACCGAGCACGTGTAGTTTAAATCAGAGTTTTTAATGCCCTGTACAAGGTAAGTCTTTGACAGATTCAAGTTAGATTTGAAAATTGAGTTATTGCTGTTCTTTCTTTGATCCTCTGGCATTTTAATGATTTCTTTTTTCTAAGTTTTAGCTTTTTGAATATAAAAAGTGATCCTCACATAGGATCCAATCCACGTTACATACATGCATTGTCATATCTTTTTCCCTCAAGTAGTCTCTGTCTTTTTGAGAAAGTGTTAGAAAAGTCTTAAGGTTTTTTGTTTGAGAGTTTTAGTGATAATGAAGTTGTTTTAATAATACCATATAATGAAAATGTAGTACTTTTAAAAGAATCTAAACAAGCATTGAAAGATTCAGAAAAGATTTAAAGTAGTGTTTTATGCTTTGGGAAAAAAGTGCTGCCCAGAGAGGGATCCAAGACAGTGTGTGTAATTCTGCAAGAATAATGCAGTAATTTAACCATCGTGTACAAGCCTCTGTTAGGGAGAGGAAAAGTGAACCTTTAGAAATTTATGTTTTGTGGATTGTCAAATAAAGGTGTGACAAAAGCAAGTGGCTAAGAACCAAAGTTAGCAAATGCAATCTTAAAAAATAAGATGCAAGTTTGAAAAATTAGGAACGTACTTAGGAATATAGTTAGTTCTGAACTCTGAAGTTGGGAAAGGCTGCCTTTTTCTTGACGTGTAACTACTAAAAGCAGGGCTTGATGTAAAGCTGCTTAGTGAAATTTGATAGCCATGTGTCAAACTGATTCCAGGTAGGGCTGGTAGAAAAATTCCAATAAAAAAAAATTCTTTGAAGTTGTTTTCTGGATTTTACAGGGCTGTTATTGAGCATTGCTCCCAGATAGGTCTTATTTTGGTTGTAGGAGACATACTTTTCTTTTGAGTTTTACTGGTGTGTTGCATCACTGTTTTAAAAAAACTTGATATTTGAAACTGCCAATGTTGGAAACATGTTGTACTATAATTATGGGAATATGACATATGAGATATTGAAGAAAAGCTGTTATTAATTCATAGCTATATGTGACTTAAAAATAGTTTTGATTCTCTTAATGACTTTTTTGGAAAATAATATTTTACAAGCATGTCTTTTTTTTAATCAGTGTGTGTTCTTATTTCAGTAAATTGTAATTTCTCTGCAGTTAAAAGAAACACTGGAACAATCTATAGGTCAATTAAGGAGCCAACGATTAACCCGAAACTCTGGAATGAGAAGTGCTTCTCTCTCAAGCTTATACCCTAGTGATCTGGATGGAGAAGGAGTGTCAGGTAAAATACTTCAAGAGCTTGAGTATACTTAAATTGTGTTATATAGCTGTTGTATGGAAAGAGGAAATTAAAAAAAATGTATAAAGATAGTGATGTGAAAAGTCATAATTGATTACTTCAAAGAAATTCAATTTAGAAATCTGGGAGACCTGCATGAAGTTATGCAGTTGTTTATTTGATAAATTCTTATGGCTTTCTTTTACATAGTCTTTTCTGCTGGTATCCCAAGAGATCGAAATTAAACACTGATTCTTTCAGTAGAGAAAATTCCTTGTCCTGTGCCTGAGTTGTAGGTACATACAAGTTAAAGATAAATCCAAAAGATGTTGCAGCTTCTGAAGCTTGCTTCACAGCAGAAAGGAAAGTTAAAATTTAAATGCATAAGATTGCGGATGTATGGATGAAATTAGGTAAGGCTCAGTGGAAAAGGAAAACCGGAACCAATGTATAACCTACAGAAAAATAGTTTTTTCTTGTGTGTCCCTCTGAAAATTCATTATATGTACGTATTTAGGAAGAAGTGCATTGGGCAGGAGTGTTCCTCCCATAAGTAGCATTTAATGTATTTTAGTAGGAAGCACTCAAACTTTCATTTTTCTAATGTAAAAGCTGTGAAGTACTGCAGTTTGAAGCTGTAATAGATCCAAGTGGAGGAAAAGCTTGGACAAATAAAATTTGAGGAAGAAGATATCTATTCCTTGGAGGAGCAAAGGAAGCCTCTTTCTTACCCATCACATATATGTATTCCAGAAATATTTAAATTGAAGAAGAATCCTGGGAAGAGCGAAACAAGAAGTATGCCTGTGCATTCTATGTAACTTTAGTAGTTGTTTTGTCTGTAATGTGGCCAATAAGGATATTGGCAGGATGAAACACGTGTTTTTCATGAAGCAAAATGAAAATTTCCCATACAAAGTTTTATCTTCCTACTTATTTTTTTATCTCTTATCTCATAAAGGGAACCGCCACTTCCTGCCTACTTCTTCTCTCAGGGATTATGGAGACTCACAGGGCAATAAACATCGAAGGTCTAGATCTGCAAGTGTTCGATTTGTCAATGAGGCAGATAATTTGGACCAGGTACAGAGCTCTAATGGGAGTTGCTTCCCCAAATATGCATTATTTGGAACCAGGCTCTTTGCTTTTACATCGAATGAGGTCATTCTGATGACACAGCTGAGAATGTTTCAGCTATGAAATGTGCTTTCAATGTCATATGCCTTCATTAGGCAGGCACCTCTTCTGTCTGTCAGGGTCATTAAATTTCATGCAAATCTAGCATTATAGATAAAAAGATGGTAGTGTTATCAAAAGGAATGTATGAAAACAATCTCTGTACTTTTTAGGCCACATGTGAGGAAGAAAAATAATCTCTAAATATGTGATTAACATTTGCCTACATGCTGAAATCCAGTGTGGCTATAAAGGAGATAGTTCTGCTTTAGTTAATGGCACAGGATCTTAGGGCTTTTGTTGTTTACTTCAGTGTAGCCTGGATTGATTTTGAGCTATCTAGTCTCCATCTTAATTCTACATCTGACCTGTGAGTAGGATAATTTGACCCTGTACTTCAGGCAGATGATGTGAGGAGAAGAGGATGTGTATGGCACTGGTAATTTTAGTATCCCTCAGCTTGTGACTACTTGCAGACCTTTTGGAAAAAATAAATTAATTACCTTAAGTTTATAGGCTTTCTATATCCTACAGATAGAGAGGAGATTTCAGTACCCATTTTTGCACTTTCAGACAGTGTGGCTAGACCTGCTCTATGTGGACTAATTTGTCCAGGAGAGAAGTATTATGACTAATAATTAAATATTAAAGCAGTTGATTGTAAGGTGTTCATGTTGACTTTAATAAATCAGTCCCAACTTCCAAACAATTAATTGTAAACTTAACCACAATACTTTCTCTCAGTTGATTTTTTGGGAAGTCTGAGTGCTACAGAAATTCCTAGACTTTCTATTTAAACCTGTTTCATTGCTACTTCTCCCTTCATTTCTTCCTCCCTCAAAGTTAGTATTGAACATAATCCTTGGAAGGAAATAATATTATATGGAAATCTTTGCTCCTAAGCTTTCAAAAAGCTTAGAAATATTTTAGACTATTTCTAAATACTTTATAAATATCTTAGAAATTTTATTCAAGGGAGTACCTGCAATGCATACAAAATTCCTAGTTTATATTAAGTAACTATATAAGCAAATAGCTTATTTTCCTGTTTCGATGATAGCTACTGGTTTATTCCTTATTCTTGCTTTTCAATGAGTGAACATGGCTTTACTTAATCCTTAACTATTTTGTAAGGAGAGTATAGTGCTTTGAGGAACGATGAACTAGTAGTTATTAATCATGACCATAGGTAGAAATTGGGGCAGAGATAAGGCACTACTGCTTAATTAAGGCTGTGGCTTTTTCTTCTTTCTGTAACCACAGTCCCTTTATTCCCATTCTGGCTGCTTCTAGCTAAGGTAATTTTCCATCTGAATGGTCTTTTAACGTGTTTGGGTCTCTCTCCTTCTTAGGCTGATGCATTCTGAAAATATGCTGTGCTTTTCAGAGTCTCTTGGGTCAGGTTAAATTTTCTGGATAGTCACATAGGGGAGATGGTAATGCTTGTGTCTGAATGTTGAGGACAGTCAGCTGGGCTGTGGAAGATCCACGTTTAAATTGGGCATAGAACAAGGGGCTATATATAAACCAGAATTTTTCATAATAATGGTCCTGAGCTGTTGACAGCAGTAGGATGAATTAATTGTCACTTTTTATCCCATGAAGGGTGGATGACCTATTACTTTTTTGTTTGCTCTCTTAAAAACTTTGACTGTAAATTGAGGACCTGCTGAATGGGCGAAATGTGAGATTTTACAGAGGAAAATATATATGGTTTTATGTGGTGTTTTGGGGTTTTTTTGTTGTTGTGTTTTTTTTTTTTTTTCCTCAAGCTCAGAAAAAAAGCATTCTTTTTGAGAATTTACATACTAGAGTATGTAAAGTCTTGGACAAGGTAAAATACCTTTCCTCAATGCTCTGGTAGTTCCTGGATACATCATAGTGTTCTGCTTGGTCACTTCCAATTTAATGTGTCATCTTTTTATAGTAAGATATGTAGCTGGGCAGAATTTTGTTTCACTTATACTAGCATTTATTATCAGGAAATGTCTCTTCTGACTTCACCTGTTCAGATCTTTCAGTTTGCTTTTGTATTAGGTTAAAAAGATGGTGCAGTGTCAAGTAACTGAAATAACCAAGCTCTGAACCATAGAAAAAAAAAAATAGTTGAGAAACTTGATTTGGCAAATAACGTACTGAAAATTAAACTTCAGTGAGCAAGTGTTGTGAAGGGTGGCTTGAATTAGAAGCATGGAAGCCTCATCCACTCATCCAGGCTCATTTGCGATTCGTGGAATTTTGTTATTTTGTAGAGTATTTTTATCGGCTTTATTTTTAAAAGTGTATATATATGTATTTGTTAAATAGCACAGAAGAAAAGGTTCCTAAGCTTTGGTTTAATTTGTGTACTTTAATTTACAGCTGCATTCTTTCCACCAGTCTCTTCGAGATCTCAGTAGTGAACAAATTCGCCTAGGAGATGATATCAGTCGGGAGCTTTCAAGAAGAAATCGGTATAAACAGAATGTAACTCCTTGTGAAGAATAGTGTGGAAAATAATTGTTATGCTTTTAAATAATTCTTAAATGCCTTTGTTCTTTTGTATTTAAAAAAATAATTTTGGGCAAAGTGGGGAATTGCACAACATGTAGATGAAAGCAGTATTATGAACTGCTTGTTCCATGTCATCTTGTGCAGTGTTTATAAATGTAATTAACACTCATCAGTTCTGATTTGTATAATACATGTGGCTTTCCCCCTCCTTTTTTATATATGGACAAAATAACAAAGACTTGGGAATTTCTTTTGTTACAACTTTGTTCCTTATTTGTTCTTGATACTGGAGTCTCTTGAGGGCAGGCACACTCTCATGCAGGTATAATACATGTGGCTTTCCCCCTCCTTTTTTATATATGGACAAAATAACAAAGACTTGGGAATTTCTCTGAAAGCAATAATAGGAATTAGTCCGCTAATTCCTAGTAGGAACTAGTACTATTCAAAAGGACTGTGTAGATGTGTTCATAATATTGTACTTGTTGACCTGATACCTTTTCAAACTAGATGATCCATTATCTTCTCTTGAGGAATGGAAAAGCTTTTTATCATGAATTTTTCCACTTGAGGCTGGTCTCTAGTTATACTAGGAATTTAGAGGCTGTAGAAAAAAATTGAAGGAGCAAAAATCCAGGAGACTGTTGATGCTTAAAATTAGCACAGTTGATATTTATTTTTGCACTGTAGAATATTCTTACCTATATTTTTCTTTGAAGGACTGATGCTGAATTAAGAAAGACTCTAGAAGAATTGTCTGAAAAGCTCACTGAGTCCCAAAGACAAGAAACGGTGAGTGTGACTAACATGAAAAGAAAATTTATATTTAGTATTGAAAGCAGGATGTGGGCTTCTAGTTTAATGTGTGTGTTGGTAATCAGTACTACATATTAGTACCTATATCTGAACACGATCTTATCTAGGCCACTATATGTTGTTATAATGTTACCCTTCCATAATGAAATCAGCAAGGCAAGTTTTATATTTCAGGTACTCGTTTGAAGTAAAAGTGTTTTACAAGCATTTATGTAGTTTCAAAATTCATGGTCTTGGAGAAAGCTGCTTTTTAACTTTGAACATTGGTTTAAATGCTGTCATGCTTGTTGAAGATACCTTTTGAAAGATACGAGTTTTTCCATGTTACAATGATGAATAATAGTTTCCTCTTCCTCCCTCCCTCCCTGTCCTTTTCAATCATTATCATCAGTGTGGCATAACGGGAGGAGTCTCTTTGGACTGCATCTTCTCTGAAGGCTTTGTGACAAATGTGAAAAAGGAGGCAGGACAGCCATGACAGTTTCTTCTTTTTTGCCTCCTGTATCTGCTGGAAGCAGACTAACTGCAGTCTATATTAGAGAGATCTGCTGTTGAGGTATAAGTCAAACAGTGTGTTGCTGTAGGAACAAGAGAAGTTGAGAATCTCCCAAATAGTTAGGAGGTCAAAATCATATAGGTAGTTCTTGACTCTTAAGACTTGAGTGTATGCTTTGTGTAGGTATTAATGTGGTATCAGTAGCAACACTGACTTTTCAGACCAAGTGTTGTGTGTCCTTATTTTCCCATAGGAGATCCCTCTTGCCCTAAAATTGCGTGAATTGGTATTAAATGCTCTGACGAGAGCTTTAGTGATGTGTTTGTCACTGGTAACAATGTTGTTGGCACAGATCACTTGTTGGCACCAGCAAACTTAATAATTGTACTTGTGTAAGTTCCTGACTAGATGAAATTGGGAAGGGATTCAAGAGACTATAATCTACCCGTACCAGTTATAATGCCTGATATGACAGAACCCATCAATGGAGGGAGGCTTGCCTTGTCAGCCTTCCTAGAGAAATATAGCAGGCTGTCTTTCTTAGAATATTAGCTCTATTTTCTCCTAATAGGCTGGTAGGATAAAATAAGTTTATCTGAGAAAGAATTCTTGATACTTGCAAAACTCTGGGTTTTTCTTGTTGTGGCCTAGTTCTCAGTATACTTTTTTTTTTCCATGTACCAAGAAATTAGCAAACTCGGTGAGTTTTAACCAAGATGGTTCTCAAGAAAATAGCTGCTGCAACTGACTACACTATAACTGTTCAGTGCCTTTGAATAAGAGAAACAAACCTTCCTCCTCAATCCTCTGGAATGCTGTCAGCTACTGTCTTTTCATTAATGAAAGAAATAACTAGTTCTTTGTGACCTCCTATAGTCAGATTTTAAAATTTGAAATGGAATGTTACAACTTTTGACCTGAGAGAAGCAAAAAATGAAATCTGTGAAGTGTAACAAGGGAACCTTCTGTAGTTTGTTAATTGCAAGGGGAATACCAGAAGAATAAGTCTTTTTTTGGAGAGAAGATTATAATTCACTAAAGCTATGTAAGCTGGAGTGTTTAATGACGTTCTTTTAGTGAAGACACAAACGTTGCAGTGAGGTGGTTTTCATGTGTAGGACTAGTAAGACTCTTCTGCTCATTACCGCTTATTATCTTTAGGAAGAACGTTGGCCAAATGGAGAGAAGACCAGAAAGAGGAGAGTAAAAAAGGAAAAGTGAGGAAAATAAAAAAGGCCACTCATTTGTAGACTTCCTTGAAAGGTTAAAACAATTACTGGGGTTCAATTTGCAGAAGAAATATGTAGTTGGAAAAGATCTAGCCATGTATGATGAATGGTCAAAAATGGGATGTTTAGTGAGTGATATTAGAATAGAAAGGCATCTAATGGTAATTCTGCATAATACTAGTCTAATCACTTGTGACTTGGGATCTTCTTGGTCTGGAATTGATCTCTGTACTTTCTGTACTTAGTAATCCTTTTGTGGTTTTTCTGGAACTTATCCAGTCTTTGTTATAACTTGCATATCTTTATCAACTTACTTGTCCTATAGCAAGGAGTTCTCCAGATAGATTACATATTGTGAGAGAGTGGATTCCTGTTTCAAATAAAGCAATCTCCATGGCCTTGTACTTGAGAATCTATGTGGTATAAAGACTGCAGGCTCTACAACTCTCTATCAAAATCTCTTATCTAGAGATTTTGTGAGATTCTTTTTTTCTTGAAAGGAGTTTGTATGTTTGCTAGAGGAATGTCTGTACAGACCCATGAACAATTGAAAGAATATCTACTTGCATTATGGTTATATAAGGTAGCCCTCTTGGGTATTTTGTTGCAATCTCCTAGTATAGAAGCACATCCCAAATAGCACAAGAATGTGATCTTTATGCATAAAAAGCAACAAGACCGAAGCACACATTTGTTCAAATTGATGCTTAATTGAGAAGGTGCCATTAGGAGATTAGTGTAGACTGTGTCTGAAAAAAAGACAATAATGTCAAGTGAAATGAGTCTCACATGGAGTTAATGTGGTTACGATATCTCATAGAGCCAGGATTATTGTCAGACTTATTCTCAGAACTGTCCTTCCGAAAACTCTGATATAGGTATTTTTGGCACTGCGCAGATGACTTGTAAAATGTATATCACACATTATCATTTGCTGTGAGGGAAAAGTTTAACAATATTTAAAGAGACACCTGTGAAACAAGTTTGCTATTTTTGTCATTTTTAATACTTCTGTTTCAGGTTACATTGATGATAAAATAGGTCATAACAAGAAAGGCAATAAAAATCTGTTGAAATAGATTCGATGAATAGTTGATGCATATCAACTCCTGGTTACGTGGCTGGTGCTGTTGTGAGGGTTTTGGCTTTTATGACAATGGGATATTCTTTGAGGACTATAACCTGTTAGGGAGGGATGGAATCCACCTGTCTAGAAGAGGCAAGGGAATCTTTGGGAACAGGCTGGCCAGCTTGGTGAGGCAGGCCTTAAACTGATAGACTCAGGTGGTGGGGCCCAAAATGGCAATGCTTGTGCCATCATACCCAACTGCGGGAGAAGCTAGGCCAACCAGAGCAGCAATAAATGTTCCTTATCTGCCTCCTATGATGGGAACCAGAAGGCCAACCATGTCAAGGGCATGTATGGCTATGGTGGATCCTCCTGCACCCCTCCAGGGAAATCTACATGCTTGAATAAACTAAAGTTGCTGAAGGAGGGGAATCTCAATCCATCCCACTCCTGCCAGTTTGGTGTTACTGCCAGCAGCAGTTGCCCAGAGCCTGGAGAAGGATCACGGGTCAGCAGGAGGACAGCAGAACAGCAGCACATTGGAAATCCAGCTGCTCCAACCAGTAGGTCAGCTTAA
>NW_010292330.1:0-8488 GCF_000700745.2 Antrostomus carolinensis | reverse complement strand
TGCTCCAGCCCTCGGATCATCTTCCTGGCTCATTCTCTCCTTATGCTGAGATGATGCTGATGGTGAGGTTCAGGAGATGCTCAGGATGCCCAGTGCAGCACTCACTGACCTTGGTGTCAGTGTCCATCACTGCCAGTGTGTTCTGAAGCAGGATACCACTGCCTGCCTACCAGCAACCTACCAGTATCTTCCAGTGTTGCACCAAACACCTTCTCTCACAGCAGTGCCCATCTCTGTCTCTGCACAAAGGCTGCTCTCAGTGGTTTGCAAGCCCCACCACTGCAGATCACCCACGTTTCCATAGAAAGGGTAAGTTCCTCCCTCCACAGACGTTTTTTATTCCTACAGCCAGAGGCTGAATCTTGCTCTACATGACAAACCCCTTTTCCACTGAGCCCAAAAGAGCAAAGGAAGGAAACCTGATTTTTGGCTCACTCCTACGGTTCATGGGACCATTTGTTACAGAGAACCAGACTCCCAGAACAATCCAGCACAGGTCTCGGTGACGTGGGAGCGTTCAGTGGTGCTGTGTCACATCTGCACGGGCCACTCCTGTCAAAAAACACCACTTGAGAAAATCCTGGCCAAGCAGAAAGCCGGTGCAGCAGCAGTGCAGAGCCGCTTCTTTGCCCAGGCCCTCTTTTGTCATCTCTTCCAAGCAGAAGGTTCTTTGACAAGCACTGAATAACCTGCTTTCCAATCAGTGGCTATTTGCTGATAAAAGCTGTTAATTGCCTCGTATAGTCTTCTGTCAGCAACATTATCTCCTCTCATCCTGCTGAGACGGGGACAAGGGATTGTCCTGTTCAGAGGCTGCAGTGGGGCGTGGAAAGGGAGAAGGTGAAATATAATATGAGAAATAATATCTAGGGCAGCAAGCAAGGCTAACCAAAAAGACGTAAGGGAAGCAGGATTCCAAGGAGAGAGGAATGTTGGGGGAGGAAAAGCATGGAGTTCTCTTGACAAAGGTCCAAGATCGTTTTAAAAGGGCCCAAGAAATTATTTTTTAAAGTCTATTTTTAATACAACCTACATGTATGATGAGAGCAGCGCTGCCTGCCACGCCGCTATCTCATTACCTCCAAGATTAGCAACAAAAAGATTAATTTAGACAGGATGGAATATTTTCTAACAAAAGTGTCACTGCCTTCTGGGGAGCAAGTCTGACCCGAAAAGATCACGTACAGGGAAATCCCACACCACAGGCAATCCCTCACGGACAGGAGTCCTCCAGCTGGAAGTACAAGAGTTTGGGTTCACTTCAGCACAGCTGGTGTGACTGTCAATGACATCATGTGGCTGTAATATGTCACTATAATTGATCATAAATATACGTACTGCACTACAGTTGATAACAAAAGCTGCAGAGACAACAGTGGATCAGGCCTACACTGCTCTTCTCTGGGGAAATTCCATCAAGCAGCTATAAAATACTAAAATGAGACGATGATCTGCATCCAATTTTGAAGCTCTCAACACAAGAAGGACGCGTACCTGTTAGAACGAGTCCAGAGGAGGCCACCAGGATGATGCAAGGGCTGGAGCACCTCTCCTATGAGGACAGGCTGAGAGAGTTGGGGCTGTTCAGCCTGGAGAAGAGAAGGCTCCAGGGAGATCTTATAGCGGCCTCCCAGTGCCTACAAGAAAGCTGGGACAGAGCTGTTCACAAGTACGTGCAGCAATAGGTCAGGGGTTATGGTTTGAAAATGGAAAAGGGTCGATTTAGGTTGGATATGAGGAAAAAGTTCTTCAAGATGAGGGTGGTGGATCATTGGAACAGGTTACCCAGAGAGGTGGTAGAGACCCCATCCCTGGAGATATTTAAGGTCAAGCTTGATGGGGCTCTGAGCAACCTGCTCTGGTGAAGATGTCCCTGCTCACTGCAGGGGGGTTGGACTAGATGACCTAGGAAGGCCCCTTCAAACCCAAACCATTCTATGATTCTATGATCTTTGGTTCAGGAAATTCCTAAGACACAGACAGCTGGAGCTGCGAGGCAAACTGGGGAGTAAATCCTTGTACTCTGGCACAGCTCTTGTACCCTGCCCTGCACATCCCTATCACACATGGAGGGAAGCAGGCTATGCAGCTGGATGCTGTGATGTGATGTCATACCACAGAATCACAGAATGTCAGGGATTGGAAGGGACCTCGAATTTTTTTTTCCCCTGCCGGAGCAGGAACCTCAATGAGATCACACAGGAAGGTGTCCAGGTGGGTTTTGAATGTCTCCAGAGAAGGAGACTACACAACCTCCCTGGGCAGCCTGTCCCAGGGCTCTGTCACCCTCACTGTAAAGAAGTTTCTCCTCAAGTTGAAGCAGAACCTCCTGTGTCCCAGCTCACACCCATTGCCCCTTGTCCTACCACTGGGCATCACTGAGAAGAGCCTGGCTCCATCCCCCTGACATTCGCCCTGAACATATTTATAAACATTAATGAGGTCACCCCTCAGTCTCCTCTTCTCCAAGCTAAAGAGCCCCAGCTCCCTCAGCCTTTCCTCAGCAGGGAGATGCTCCACTCCCTTCATCATCTTGGTGGCTCTGTGCTGGACTCTCTCCAGCAGTTCCCTGTCCTTCCTGAACTGTGGGGCCCAGAACTGGACACAACATTCCAGATACCCGTGTTTTGGTGTTTGTATTAAAGTGGTCAATGTAATATGAGGAACCTCCAGGAGCTTCCCACCTACACGTCAGTGCTAGCTCTTCTGGCTTATGCTTTAATTCCTCCAAGTAATATAGAAATAAAAAGCTTATGATCACTCTCTGTAACTTTTTCAAGAGCTGCAAAACCCACTGACAAACCCACTCAGCCCTCTCTAGTGCTGGTCCACGCAGAAGATGACAAGCTAATGCAGCTGAAACTTCTACTGTTCTCCTCCTTGAGGCTCAGCCCTGAAGTCAGAGTTACAACTCCCACCTACACTGATGGACACGTACAATGGCCCATCTGAGCACTCCCAGACTAAAACCCGACGGCACAGCTGAGCAGACACAGCGTTTGGGTTGTACTGAGGGAACTTGCTCACTCATTAACGTTTCTGCATTGTCTTCTTTGCTAGAGAAACTGAGCACACACTTTACTGAAAATTACCTCCTCCAAACACAACCGAATGTTAGTACATTTCAGGAGGGCACCCTGCTCCAAGGGAGCCAAACACAGATGGGATCCTATAACCACAGTCTCCTCCCAGTCCCACCAGCCCTTTCATACACACACTGGCAACTCATCCAGCCTAGATCTGTCCACAGAAATCATTCTTTCCAGAAGAAGAGCAGCTGTTTAGCAGCAGCTTAGCATGGCAGGTCAGAAGACAATGAATCCCATCTCCAGCTGAGACTCGGGAATTCTTAGAGAAACAAAACCCTGATTGTGTAAGTTGAAAGAGGGCTGAGACGCCTGGTCCAATACTGCTGCTCCAAAACCAGCACCGAGTGACCCTTCCAAACCATGGGGACTTGGCTTTCAACTGTCTCCAAAGCAGGGACCTCTGGCAGGAAAGACTTCCTTGGTGTCATGTGAAATATTTTAGATTCATAGAATCACAGAATCAAAGTGGTTGGAAAAAAATCTTTAAGACCATTGAGTCCAACCATGAACCCAACACTACCAATTCCACCTCTAACCCATGTCCCTCAGCACCTCGTCTGCCCGTCTGTTAAATCCCACCAGGGATGGTGACTCCACCACCTCCCTGGGCAGCCTGTTCCAGTGCTTGACAACCCTTTTGGTGAAGAACCTTTTCCTCACATCCAATCTAAACCTCCCCTGGTGCATCTTGAGGCCATTTTCTCTTGTCCTGGCACTTGGTCCTTGGTTGAACAGACCCACCCCCACCTCTCTCCACCCTCCTCCAAGGGACTTGCACAGAGCCACAAGGTCTCCCCTCAGCCTCCTTTTCTCCAGGCTCAACAACCCCAGTTCCCTCAGCCACAAGGGAACTCAGCACCCTTGTGCTCCAGACCCTTCCCCAGCTCCGTTCCCTTCTCTGGACACGCTCCAGCACCTCCATGTCCTTCTTGGAGTCAGGGGCCCAACACTGTACCCACTTTTACCCCACTCTGAACCTGAAAGAGGGATCCCAGTCCCAGCTGGAACTGTCATCCCAGCTCAACAGCTCTTAGCTGACAAAGTTTAGAGGAGTAGATCACAGCATGAGGTGGGCTGGGATGACCTTAGAAAGTAAAAGCGAGCCATGGCAGGCCTGATGCCAATAATACACTTAGGCCTCAATGTTCCAGTGTTTCATGCCACTTCATCAAAAATCTTGGAGAAACTTATTTTTGGCTGAACCAGGTGCCAACTTCAGTGTTTCTCTGCCAAGTCAGGAGGAGACTTACAGGGAAGCCTGCACAGCGCAGAGATGGTGCAAAGCAACCAAACAGCAGAGGACTGTCACCAGAGGCTGCAGCCGCTCAGCCTCACAAACATGATCTATCACATCCAGACGGATTCTATTCCCTCCCCTCTTCTCCAACACCACACACACGTTAGTGGGAGGACAGCAGGAAGGGTGTCACTGATGCTTCACAGATCTACACACCCAAATGTGCTGCAAGTGCTGCTTCTGTAGACAGTGCTCTACACTGGGGTCTTAGAAGATGAAAAAACAGTTACGTGTCCAGCTCTGCAAGGTCTCTATCTGCCCCAACTCCATAAAAGCACATTCCCCTACCCCCTGAGATGGCAGCTCCAGCAGATGAGGCTACTTCTCAAGCTCCTGTGTGCTTCACAGTAGGGCTGCATCACCCACGCAGGCTCCCAGGCTCCAGGACAGAGCATCGGGTCTTGAAAAATACTTCTGGCCACAGAGAATTCCCTTTTCCTTCTAACAAGGTCTCTGTTCTTTACTTGGGAAAGTACACTGAACTCCAGCAGAGGGAAGCAGCGTGGACCAGTGGCTAGAGCACTGCCCTTGGGTGTAGCAGATCTCTCTCTTCCAGTCTTAGCACTTCAAGAGGTTTGGGTGAACTTGGACAAGGTCTCTCTCCTCAGCTCTTTGTAAAGTGTGAATATTTAGACTGGAAATGGCTTCCAATCTAGAACCAGACCACTAAATGGTTAAAAGCAGCTAAGGTGGAGAAACATGAGTCAAGCCCTTTGGGACACAAGCCACGTCTGGGTTGTTTCCCCCTCACCACCCCAGAGACACCCTGCAGCCAACGCTCCCAGTCTCCTCACCATCGCACTTCAAGGTGCGAATGAGCAATTGCTGCACAGCTGTGAGTCATGAGACCCAACACCAAATTCCACGGTCCAGATTTATCCTTTCATGGCTGTTACGTTAATGGTTACTCTCTACCCCGTTCATCCCATGGGAGGTCATGCCTGACAGAGGGTCTTTCACAACGCCAGCCGGTCTGTGTGCGGCCAAAGGACACATACTGACACTGTATCTCCCGGGTTATCAGAGTCCAGCGTGCTGGGAAAGCCACATCTTCTGTCAACCCCCACGCACTCACCAGCTGCTCCTGCCTGTGACTGACAATGTTTGTTCATTAACATATGCTCAGAAATCTCTACGAGGCTTCTACACGTCTTTTTAAGATCATCAGGTCTTTCATGTTGAGATCTCAACACACCCTCACAAGCAGTTCCTGTGATAGTCACAAGTTCCTCAGTCACCCTGACAGAAAACCTCCAGCACTGCTGCGTACCGATTGATTGAGGAAACCAAGGCACATCACCAGAAGCCACTTCCTTGGAGTTGTAACAGAAAGAATTGTTATTTCTCAGTCTAATCAACTATTTTACACAAGGAAAAGAGCTCAAGGAGGTTGGACCAATGCCCAAGCACCCTTGCATCCTCCCTTGGCAGTTTACAGTTCCGAAAGCATTTTGCAAGCAAATTTCATTTCATGCTTAACACAGAGACCAGATCATTTTGTTGCAGGTGAAGAATGAAACACCTCCCTGAATTATAAGATGCCTTTTGTAATGGTAGGATATATGAACAGGATATTCACAAGCTTGTTTGCAATTTAAAATAAATTGTCCTTTAAATATCTGGCAGCTGATGTGACCCCGTCGTCGTGCCCGTCGGAAGAAGGTTTGCAGTGTAGTCACTAACACCCGTTTCCAGAAGGAACAAGGACAAGCTGTTCTTGTGGGTCACACTAACAAAAATGCCACCTGTCCTTCAAAAGCTGATACCACGAACACCAGTAAGGACTAATTACACTGGTAAGGGGAGAGTTCAGGCCAATAACAGCAACTCCTGATGCATTTCCCTTCTTTTACATGTTTGTGTTTCCTTGTTTCCTGTGCTGATCTCCGATTCCCTCTCCCCCCATGCCAGATGAACTGTGTTTGACCTCTATTCCCAGGATATTCCCTATGGAAGGCTCCACTGAGGCACCTCTCTTACCTGTCTGCTGCCAATAAAGTAGAGCAGAAATGGGGAATGAACAGCCCCACAAAGTCATTGCTGATCCTGAGGTCTCCAAAGTTCGATGAAGCCTCTTGCCAGACCACTGTGCAAGTCACAGATCTCTGCAGGCCAGTTTCAGTGGCCATCAACCCAAACTGCTTAGAATTCAGGGCAAGATCTCTAAGGCTTCAGGACCCACAACTAGAGCTAGATTTTTGAAAGGACCTGCATTCAGCAGACTGAGAAACTGAGGAAACTTGACCACATGTGTTGGATCTGTCTATTGCACTTACGAATGAGGACAAGGCTGAGACACAGGTAGGGAGAAATGAAGCAGCAAATCCTGCTCCCTCCAGCAAAACTGTCTTTTTCCACTTTTGCTGGTCTTTAAACACAGCACTGGGGGTGACATCCAGAAGATAACTGAGCCCACTGCATCCGAGTTACCTGGGACAGACAAAAAGGCTGCAGGGCAGGGGGAGAGCCAGCAAGAAAGGGAACAGAAAACCATCTCTTGGAGGTGTCGTGTGTGAGATCTCCCTCCCACCACTACGAAGGGAACGCACACAGCTCACCCTCCCCCCGAAGGAATCAGAAACCAGTCACATGACAAAGGGACTTGAAACTGAAATGCTAATTTCAAGCTCATCTTGTATTTGGTGGGTCTGTCTTTGAGGCACTCGCCTAAAAAAACAGATCCCTGCATTCGGTGTCTCAGCTGCCTGGGCCACTCCTTTCCTTACTCCAGGAGGATTGCTCCGTGTCTTCTTCCTCCAAGTGTCTGTCCAGCTTACTCCAGCCCCACAAGAAGCAGTGATAATGTACTTCTGAGCTGCAGAAGAACACAGAAAAACAGATTGCTTTGACAACAGGCATGTCAGAGAAGAAAAAAAATACTTCCTCACCAATTGTACTGGGAAAGCAGGTAACATAAAATCCCCGTGGTCATCTGGCTTTTAAACCCGTAAAAACTCGGTCATTTCACAACTGAGAGCGTCCCGCAGACAGGCCCAGGTTCTGCTCTGAAGTGAGAGTGGCGAGTTAGCACCAAAGAGGTTCTTCTGCTCAGCAACGCTGGAGAAGAAGGAAGGAACCAGAAGTCCCTTGTGCATGTAATACCCAGGATTATCCTAATACAATATTTCCGTGGATCAGTCCAGCTGCCACAGGCCACGGTCCCAGAACAGACTCCAGCTGAGTTTCGGGAGAACGCAGCCGTGGCAGGACTTGGATTTTACAAATTACCAGAATGGGGTGAGAAAATGCTTTGATATCAGTAATTCCACACCTGGGAGCATGGTGTGGGACATTTTGAAGGCTGGAAGTCCCCACAGACTATACATTGAACAAACTCTAAAAAAACCAGTCTCAATCAATTTATGCTTGAGCAGGGGGGTTGGACTAGATGACCTTCAGAGGTCCATTCCAACCTCAACCATTCTGTGATTCTGTGATTTCTTCTACAAAGTTAAAAGTATCTATGCCAGAAAGACATTCCCCTCTAATTTAAAGATATTTCTGGTTGAATATACCTCACCTTAGTCTTCTCATTTTTATTTTCATCGAAGAAGTAAACTCTGTCAGGACTGGAAACACCCTTCCCACAACGGGCCAAGGTTCCACACCACATTTGTTGCAGACAGGTTCCTGCTACTGAGGCAGGATGGGGCCACGGTTATTTGCACACCTGAAGTTTACAGAATCAGAGAATGCTCAGTGTTGGAAGGGATCTCCTGAGAACATCTTCTTCCATCCCCCCTGCCAAAGCAGGTACATCTAGAGCAGGTTGCACAGGGCTGCATCCAAGTGGGTTTTGAACATCTTCAGAGATGGAGACTCCACACCCTCTCTGGGAGCCTGTCCCAGGGCTCTGGCACCCTCACAGGAAAGAAGTTTTTCCTCATCTTCAGACGGAACTTCCAGTGTTCCAGTTTGTGCCCCTTGTCCCGTCAGTGAGCACCACTGAAAACAGCCTGGCCCCATCCTCTTGACACCCGCCCTTTAGGTATTGAAAAGCATTGATAAGATCTTCTCTCAGTCTTCTCTTCGCCAGGCTGAACAGCCCCAGCTCTCTCATCCTTTCCGCATCAGAGAGATCACAGAATCCCAGACTGGTTTG
>NW_010292329.1:0-12700 GCF_000700745.2 Antrostomus carolinensis | reverse complement strand
GATTCTGTGATTCTGTGATTCTGTGATTAATTCACACTGCAAAAAATAAGCATTTTTAAAGAATATTATGTAAATTACAGCACTGCAAATAATAAAAAAAAAATTCCTTTTTCTTCCTGAATCCACATACCGCGTTAGACAATCTCTGACAGAGAAATACTCAGAAGCTCATAACTAGATGAGCACTACTGAATGCCATTATAATTAACAAGAACATGCGAAATAAATCAGTAGTTATGTTTTATAATCATTCCGAAGTTAAATGAGCCTATGAAAAGACCTTCATACTGCTGTGATCTCATTAGCCAATTTTTACATATTACTCTACATTACTAGGATAGGATGAAGGCTGGATTTTGTTATGCTATCATTGGGTCCCAACAGAAGTACTGTGGTGGTGGCAGAAGCAACCATTTTTTTACTTAGCATGGAGAAAATAATGAATTCCTGAAGGCTTCTTGATTTGTCAACCTTCCCCAACTATATTTCTTCAAATTTTTTTAAGAAATGCTATGTACTTATAATATTTCACGTTATCTTCTATACCACGAAAATTGATCTTGAATTTTCACAACATGGAATTTGCTAATCAAAATATCTATAGTCAATTAATCATGACAACATGCAACTACACAAAGAAATAGGTCAAGGAAAACAATAAAATTTACAGAAAGGCATTAAAAATTTAGTATTTAATGCCTTTGAAATTGCTCAGTGACAGAAAAAAATTATGACATGGACTAAATATATCATCTACTTCCCATATGTCCCATTCACTGTGTAAGTGATGTACAGGTTACATATAACTCCCCTTGGGGAGAGGGGCTGAGGAGGGAGAGTGTTCTATTTAGCTCTTATTATCCTCAAGATTAATGGGACACAGATTACCTGTACGTATCAAGACACACTGGAGAAAATGGAGGCAGTACAAATAAACAGGAAGCCTGGAGCAAAGAAAAAATCACCCCTCCTCAGTCTTCTCTTCCAAAACCTCCACAGCAGCATTGTCTGCATAGTTGGGTATATAGATTAAACCACCCCTGAGGCAAGTCTAACTTACTTGACTTGCACTTATATGATAGATAACCCGTGTTGATGATGATCACATATCTCTGTCATCTGCTCCTTGGTTCCCTCATCAGATCTACGTTGAACTGTGGAGATAAAACTCTTACATACAGGTCAGTCCTCCCTACAGACACAAACACACAATCAAGTCTTCAGCTCTGCTGTATTTTCATATGGATCACTTCAGGTTACTGGGCAAGCTCAAAGATTCAGGTTTTTTTTTTTTTTCACAAAAATTAGAGAATGACTACTCTTGATTATCAGATTCATCTGGAAGTTAACAGTCCGTTCATGTTAAAGAACCCAGACTCCCCTTCAGCAATGAACAAGGAAGATGACACTGGGAAAGACAGAGGCTATAAACATAACCCATGTTCCGAACCAATCCCTAAAGACACCTAAGAAACAGAGCACCTTCATAACACTGAAAAATGTCCCTGTAAGTATGGCAGATAAATTTAAGGACGTTGGATATTTCTGCTTGTCTTGTACGAGTACATATCACATCAGGGTACGACCCAAAGTAAATTTCTAGCCACGTCAGTAACTGCTTTGATGTAGATTGGAATCTATGTCCTTGAAGGGGCAATAAAAGCCAAAAAAACCCTACCACTGTTTCAAAGAGGGTCACTGAATAAAAATGAGTAAGCTTGTTAGAAGGAAGAAAAAAGGGATAGCTACAAGTCACATCTTCACAGGTGGCACAGAGACTGATTAAAGACATCTTTTGCAAGCTCAGAAGAAATGCATACAACCTATAAAAAAACCCTGAGAAAATCCAGAGAAGGGAGCTCTCATGAACAAACAGGATGAAGGGGGTTATTAGAAAGAAAAAGGCATCCTCCTAAAAGCTTCAAGTTGTGTCTGAGTGGGGAAAACAGAAAGGATTGTAATCTCTGAGGGGCTTAAACATAAATACACAGTAAAGTGTCAGAGAGCTGCAGGGACCAGCAGTTCCCTATAGGCCAGGGGCCAGGAGTAGTGGGGGCTGTCCATGGGCAGGGCAGGACCTGGCTGCCCTCCACCAGGAAGCATGGCAGGCCGGGGGCAGCTGGGGGCAGCCCCAGCCCACAGTATCAGGCACCTCTGTGGGGCCAGGCCAAGGGTGGGGGTCAGGATCAGGCCCAGTGAGGAGCTGCCCACATACAGCCACGTAGGAGCTTCTGCCCACAGATGGCAGGGAGAAGGGGCCACAAAAAAACTGGTTATGCACCCAACAGTAGAGGAGACTGAAGAAGATACTAGGCCAGACACCCTCCTTAGAGAGATACATGAGAGGATCTGTCTTACACTGAAGTGCCATTAGAGAAGATGAGAACAAAAAGACAAACTGAGCTCTAGCATGATTTCACCAGAGTGTATCCCATCAACAGCTCTAATGGAACATGAGTATGAAACAGCTGAAGTTAAATTAATGGACAAAAGCCTGCTTGCGTCAATTGTCTTGGTATCAAAGGAGGTGGTGTATACAAAATCAATCAAAAAAATCTAGATAAGATCCAGAAAACTACAGATCAGTACACATGGAGTTCACACTAGGCAACTCAGTATACTGCTAGTGAACAGAGACCCGTGGCCTAATAGACGTAACAGATGCTGTGCCACTAGCCTCTCTGAATGCACCCTTGGATTCTGAGAAGAGTCCAGGTTACCTGATGGACTTTTCACCCGATTCACGTTACTTTTGGCTGTAGTCATTAGACACCGTTATTTTGTTGCACTTGCATTTAATTATAAGTAGTAAAAAAAGAATAAAAATAGTAGCCAGTGATACCTGTACAAAATAATCCCATGACAGGACAGGGTAGCAACGGACACTTGATCTTTTCTGCTCTCCAATCTTTTACCCTTATACAGTTGTTATGGAAGATGATTGAAACTACAGGAACTGAGCGCTTCAAGCAGGAGGACAAGGGGTGTGTCAGAATGTCGAGTACTAGTGCCTACCTTGAGAATAAGGGATAACCTGTCAATAAATGATACACAACGTATTTCAAACATGAGCCAGAATTAATCTTCATCTTCTCTCTCCACACGGACGCAAGAGTTCAAGCATACGTAAAGGGGATTGCACATGAGCTTTGTACGCAATTGTGCAAGTGAACTAAAAAGTACATTTTAAAATCTCTTATCTGCAAAGGATCCGAGTTGTAAGACAAAAATCTCGTTCCTTAATAATTACAAAGAAAAAATTATGTAAATTGTTATCCCTTTACAATAATTTTCTTGTGGATGTTTCCTAAATTGCACTTTTTCTTCCTGAAAGGTACATGTCCAGCCTACATGAAATGGGTAAACAGATGGACCTCAAAGAGGCTGATCCATTTTTGTTAGCAGAAATTCTCATCAACAAAGCAGGATCTCCAGTTAACAAAAAAAAACATTTCACAAGTAAGTTTTTATCCACCCTTCTGTTCAAAACCAGCATAAATGTTCATGTTAATTGTAATTATAACTGAAGTCACTGGTATTATATTAACAGCTAATCACTATGGAGTAGGATAAGAATATCAGTAAAGACACATGAGTATAAACCTAGTCCTGCTGGTCTCCCATACCACTCATTACCAGAATGAAGTATATGATAACTGGCAGATAATAACTTGATCTTTTATGAAGAAAAATTTCCATGGGTGATTAATTTGTAAGTTGGACCTTGGGTAGAAAAAAGTAATTACATGCTTTTTAAAATATTTTTTACTTGGTCGCTGTAAGTAGTTGTTCAGCAATACCCTGGTTGTGCTCTAGCCACACTTTGCTCAGATCCAGTGTGACTTTTGGGACAGTAACTTTAAATTGTATGAAGAAATTTGAACTCAGCTTTTGAATATACACTGTATGCAGGGTCCAAATGTTGCATGCAACTTTTGGGAACTGTCTCACATGCCTGCAGTACAATTCTTCACACTCAGTAGATTTCTGTAAGTGATCCCACAGTAAATACAGAGGTAATATTTTCTACAACTATTTCTAATTACCTTTGGACAATATTGTCACAGTAGTAAAGCCTCTTACTCTAGTGATTTAAACCGATGGTAAAAGCCAAAGAGTGATGGAATCTTTGATTTTCATAAAATAGGAAAATGCATTTGTTCATAAAGAAGCAAGTGTGCGGGAATGAGTTTAACCTATTTAATGGATTAAAAAACCCAACAATTTTCAAATAAATGAAGACCACAGATTCATTTAGGCATTTGTTACTTTAGGCATCAACTTCCAAAATAAATGAGCAAATACCTATAGCAACCTCCTGCACTGTATGATGCACATGTTGCTCATGAAACACAGAACATCTTCTGCATGAAACACACAAATCAAAACATAATGGGAATGTGGACAGCTTTTGTATTTTAAAAGCAATAAATTTTCTTGGACAGATATTTTTCTATTTTCATGCTCATCTTGTGACTTACTTCAATCAATCAATCAAACAATTTTACAGTAATAAAATGGCCCTCGTACAAACACCTCAGGGCACTTTACAAACTCAATATAAAATAATACAGCATAATATTAATAAGCTAAACTACGTTTTTTTGCTTTCCAAAATAATAACATGTATTTTCTTTTAAAGAGGGATGACGGAAATGCATATGGTAAGAGAACCCTGGCAGGTAAGCACTTCACAAGAGTATAATGTGATCACTTTTGCCAGTAACATTGTTCACTTTGGCTGTTGCAAAGCCAACAAATTTTAATTTATGACAATCGACTGAATATGATCCTGTGGAAATTCCTGTCAGGGATATGAGTCTGATCCACTGCCACAGAATTAAAATCTTTCCACTTACCCTAGGACTCATTGAAAACTGTCAAGTAACATACAGGAACTGTTCCTAAACTACTTCCATTTTTATATATAACCAGTGGCATGAACATATAGTCTCTAACCCTGAAAAAAATAAGCACTCTCCCCTATAAAGTCAGGAATATGAAACACAAAAACCTTGCATTTCCATTCCACAGAGAATCACTACGTAATACCTAAACTTCAGCTTTTACTTTCCCAATCTTACTGTGTGACAAACAAAGGCATCTCCTTGCAAGAAAGTAGTTTGTTCATGGGTTTTTTTACCTTTTTTACCTATCAAAACAGTAATTTAGCTATGGTAACAATACGCTTTAACTGTTCAGGTTTTGGTTTTTTAGATCAAGTAGGTCAATCCCCACTTGCCTCAACCCCTCTGTCACGCTTCTCTCTTCCCTGAACAGCACTCACCAACATGAGCACAGCTAAAAGGAGCTACCTTGATTTAAGTTTCTGTCTCTCACTTTACTCAAAAACCTAAAGAAATATGACACATTTTTCATGTTGGGTTCTTTTTTCCCTTTCAGTCATGAATAATTACCTCCCCAAAATAGTACTATAGATGATTTACAGCACTGGGTGTCTGTGGCAGGGCGCTGGCTCGGGGGGCTGCAGGGCGGCCTCTGTGAGGAGAGGCCAGGGCTGCCCCGTGCAGGACACAGCTGGCTCCAGCCGGTTCCAACCGGCTCCAACCCACACCCCGCAGGGTGGTGCCTCAGGGAAAAGAGATTTAGGAAAGGGCAAAACCGCCACATCGGCAGAGAAGGAGAGGGAAAAAGTGTGAGAAACAGCCTTGCAAACACGAAGGCCAGTGAAGAAGATGAGGTGGTGCTTCATGAAGAAAGTGATGATTTAATTTTCTGTATTTCTCACTACCCAAATCTATTTTAACTGGCTATAAATTAAATTAATTTTCCTGTTTTGCCCATAACAGTAACTGGTAACCAACCTCCCTGTGCCTTTATCCTACTCATGAGCCTTTTTTCATCCTTTTTTCTTCCCCCTGTCCCCTTGAGGAGAGGGAGCGAGCACGTGGCTGGCCAAAGCCACATTCACCTACTGTCTTTACAGAATCACAATACTGGACATTTTGCTAATACTATATATATATATAACATTGGGAAAACTTGTTGCATATACTCTGAAGACTAGTATCCCTCAAAACGTGAAATTAAGAAAACAGCAATTTCATGTAAACATTTCCTACTGCTATACATATGGTCCCAAATATAGCATGCTTCCAAAGTCTCCATTACCACAATGTACATCACTGCATCTCAGCTATAAAGTTTGATAAAATTTCTAGCTCATTTAAAATAAGTCAGAAATGACAAAACATAAGCTGTCATACTCATGGCTTGTTTCTATAAGGAACACAAATATTGTCACAAAGGCTGAAACTTCTCTACAAAAAAGACCATGTTACACAGAATTCATCTCGATCTCATTGCGTTACATGCAGTAAACTTTCTCAGTCAAACAAGCAGACTCTTCTTGTTTCACAAGTAAATTCAACAAAAGAAATGGAAAATTTCTCTCTTCAAAACTAAGAGATGAAAACATGATAAATGGTAACAGGAGTCAGGAGCTAGAAGCAAAAGAGGGAAGTAAGAGCAAGCTGTGGAAGCCAGGGGATGTGCCTGGTGGAAGAGGTAAAGAAGGAAAGCACAAGTAAGAGCACTGGCAGACAAGTGTGATACTGCTGGGTGTCCTGGGTTGTAGACTTTAAATGCTTTAGAATAGCTCTGGGTGCTCATGTGGTCATGTAAGCACAAGGATAAACATATAATTCCAGTACAGTAAATGAAAAAGATAAAGCAAGCTGGTATTTAATGCACGCAGATGGTCTGTCACAACACAGCAGATGCACTTCAGATGTTACTTGGCAGTAGCTTTTCCACCTGCCCTTTTCCAGAGTCTTCTGCAGTGATAACAGGAAAAACACAAGCAGCTGAAGAGTTAAGTAATGAAGGCAAGAGAGAAGAAAAAAGAAGGAAAGACAGGTGATGGAGAAGAAGAAGAAGGAGAAGAAATTAATGGAAATAATTAATGAAAAAACAGTGAAAATGTTAAAAGACATGGGTAAAGACAAGCACCAATATGCTGCTGTAAAAGGTAAAGTAAAAGACACTGAAGTCATGGGTTACTGATGTCATGAAGCATTTATTTAAATATGATCCTGCTGGCCTGAACTGTAATGTAAAAAAGACCCTTTTGAAAACTGCCTGCCATCAGTCTCAGAAAGGCCTTGTGTTGCACACTGCCTGTAGGAAATTTAAACTGTCCTTGACTTAAAGCAATTGAAAAATTTCAATGAAATACAAAAAATAAATTTAACTTCATGTGATGTTACCATTAAACACACACTATAAGAGGTGCTTTCTGAAATGCTACTAGATAGAAGAGGTTTACAGGGTAGCTCAGGACTTATGTAGACAGGCTACCTTTCAATAGCGAAATTCCCACTGATTTTAGCAGAAGATATTTAAAGCCAGAACTGAGAACTTCTGAAATTCCTTTATGGATTCCACAACTGAGATTCATGCAATGCTGTTATGTCTATGATTCCATCTCCACTGCACACCTTTCAGTAGACATGTTATAAGGAGAAATAAATATAAAATTGAGATCATTTCAGCTTCTCTGAGTCAGCATTCTGTTGATTCTACTGATTATAATAAAACTCCTTACCTCAGACAAAAAAAAAAATATCTACTGTGAGGAAGGTCAGACACTGGAACAGGTTGCCCAGAGAAGTTGTGGATGCCACCTCCCTAGAATTGTTCAAGGCCAGGTTGGATGAGGCTTTGAGCAACCCGGTCTAGTGGAAGTTGTCTTCCAACCCAAACCATTCTATAATTCTATGATTCTAAGACAAGCAAACAAAATCTGGCCCTTGAGTTCATAATATTCAAAACACTCTGTAGAAGCCTTTCTAAAGACTCAAGACACCCATTAAAACCAAAATAATTAATTACACTGAAAGAAAAGAAAATATCCTTCCTCTTGGTAACTCTGGCAGGCTCTACTCAGCTGCCCACAGTGTCCCAGGTATTCCCACCTGGCCTCCAGCTGTCACTTCAGAACGGTGCAGGTCTCCTGTGTCATATCTGCCAGCTCTCTCAGGATATCTCAAATTTGCAGAACACAGAATCAAACCCACCATGTCAAGTATAAACCAAGTGGGCTATGTTCAGCAGATTTTACATTATTTTTACAAGGCTTCAGTAGTGAGCAATTATAGCAACATGCAAATCTGCTCAGGTAAATTCTTACATTTGGAAGTTCATCTGAGGCTTACAAAGAATTCTATACTTATCCTTGCTCTTTTTGCTTCTTATCCACTTATTTTTATCATTAATTTATAAATCACTTTCCTGATACTAAACTGTCTATATGATCTACTAAAACTTCAGCACAACTAATTCATAAAAAACGCATGCTAATACGTCATCTACTCTAATCACAAAACAAACACACAATTTTTGCTGATAAATCCAACTTTTATTTTCTCATGTGCCAGACAGCTATTGAAACAGTGCTCACTGACACGCAGCAAAAAAAATATATTTGCAATATATTTTTAATCTCTTTCATTGCTGAAGTCAATAAACTCTGACCAAAATTACTATGGCTAATTCTGCTTCTTCTCTTTCAATCACTGAAGTGTAAAATAGAGGGATTTTGGTTGGTATTAGGTGTTAATTCCAACACAAGTTTAAATTTAGTGTTTCTAGTGCACCTCTGTTGTTATACGTGAAGAAATTCATAAAGCAACAGGTGACAAATTGTTTGACTGATTTAGGTTATTGCATGAAGTGAAAGTACAGTACTGCAGTTACATTTAGTAGCTAAGGTTATCCATTTCAAAGTTTCCACAGAAATGAGGTATATAAAATTTTTGAAAGACACTTTTCCCTTAAAAAAAATTTCAGTCAAGTGGTAGATATATTTTCCACTATATTTTCCATATATCTCCTCTCCATTTGTCACACCCTACTTTCTCATCATCGTTTAGAAGAAATGGAAATACCCACCAGCTGCAGATAATGTAAAAATTTTGGATGGCCAGTACAAATAATGGACCATGCACCACCATTTACAGATTAGTAACTTTAGCATATATCACATTTATTGAATTCTAAAGTGTGTTTCTATTAACTTGTTTATGCAGCCAAATTTTGCAACCCCCAACACAAATCAGGAATGTTGCACACAGGAATTTCTGAAATAAGCTGTGCTGTTAGATTGACTCATAATACTTCTCCATTTTTGACTGTCATAAGAATTCTGCCATTAGGAAAGCAATCCAATAATATACTTATAAAAATCTGCAGCTGCCATTATGCCCTCCATGATATAAATATTTTGGTACACATTGAAATACCCATCATCATCAGATGTATTCTGGGACTGTGCATAGTCTCTCTGAACAAAAGGCAGTTTAGAGATATATGGAGACGATGAAACAACTTACTGTGTATTAGAAGATACAAAAAAGTTGCTGTAGCAGAAAAGCAACTAATCTAGTATAATTAGAATTTCTGAAGTCATGTTTTCTGACAAAGTATTCTACAGTGAATCAACAAGTGCCTTCTGGGTAGCACACAACTATAAACAAGAACTTGGAAGGAGTCCTCAATGAAACCTTTGCCTCCAGGATACACAGATGGGACAAGAGGAGCAGGAGGAATCCACCATCAGAGAGGGGAGAAGGGATCTCCTGTTACTAAGAGATACTTCCAATCTTCTCACAAAAATGAGACAACTACCAATAAAAGCTGTCATCTCAAGTAACAGAATGTGAGGACACCAACACACCAGCTGCACAAAATAAGTTTAAGACTTGATATCAAGATCAAATTCCTAACCAAAGCAAAATTTTGCTTTTCTTTTTAAATATCTTTATAAACTTTAGTCACAAAGAATGGAGAAAGATCAACCCTTTAAATGGAACATGATGAGCCAAATGACTGCTGCCTCCAAGCAGACACACATCACCCTGCTTCACCTCGGGAACACAGTACCTGACTGCAAGAGCAGAAAACTCATTCTCTGTGACGCCAACAGCTTAAGCTGTTTCACACAAGGTATTTGTTTTGTGGACCCCTGTTACAGCGACTTTCCCCCACTGCAGATTGAAGAGTAGCAGTAAGAGATGAGATATCTGTGACAGGTAAAGGCATGTAAGGAACCAGAACTACTACTGTCATTCCAGAACTAGCAACGCAAGACTACAAGCACTTCACCCAACTCTGCCTATCGCTGGTATCAGTAGAGCTGCTGGGTACGTAGGCTTACAGCAAATTTTCCCATTCCACCTATGGTATGAGAAAGGGGTGAGACAAGAATGCTGAATGTAAACCTGTTCTAAGACACAAGATGCAGTTGTCCTGCTGGCTTGAGAAGTGAAAGGAATTACACTGGACCTAGTCTTTAGCTTCCTCTTTCTGATTCTGAAAACTATGTCCTTAAAAAGGCCATGTTCTCAAGAGATAAGCACCAGAAAGCTGAGAACAGATATATTCTCTGGTTCTGATGTATTTGCAGCTCCTCTATAGCCCAATTAACTCTTTTTACAAGGTAAAGATCTTGCTTTGCTCTTTGCCTCTTGCTGGAGAACATTAGTGTTATATTCCTTATGCTGCTCAGAGGTGTGCACCAAAGAGATTCACAGGTTCTATAAACTGCCTGAGCTCCAAAAGAACAAATTTCTCATTGACAATAAAGACCCTGAGCTTGGAGGTACTTCAAGTGGCTTTTCCAGCCTTTTAATGTGGTAAGTCAAACTGCCAGGAATGGCAAGGAAAATATTAAAAAAGATCTCTGCTGCAGATACCTTTTGGATCTCTTCACTGTACCAGAGAGGACAACCTTAGTAAGACATTCCAAAAATCACTGAGTTCTCATTCACAACTAAAGACTCACTTCTCCTACATGCTATACAAACAGCAGAATTACAATTTCCCAGATGCAGAAGCTAAAGGAAACAAAAACAGAAGACAGATTAAACATGCTATCAGCAAGCAATCAGCATACAGTCGTAATATTATTTCTTAGTAACAGTTAATTTCCTTATATGTTTGCTCTAGTCTTGAAAGAAAAAGAAGTATGCATTTAATTGATATGCTCAGTGTTTTTTTCAGTATTACTTTTTTATAAATCAAATGCATTTTATGTATACAGATACATTTGGCATTTTCTCTTCCATTTTTTTTTCTTTTTATTACTGTAACAGTAGTGAAAACATTCATTACTTATGTTCAGTTTTGCCTCTTTCAGTTCTTTAATAAACAGATTTCTAATAATTTTTCCCTATTCAAATACTGTTATATTGTTTATACATTTCTTTTACAATAAGAGATGTTAGAGTTCCTTTCCATAATTGTTTTTAAAAGTACATATATTTGAAAACAAGCAAAACAACTCCTAAAGCCTGCCAAACAAATCAAGAGCATTTCTGCTAAAATGCAAACACCCAATAATTTTGAGAGATATTTTCCCCCATATTCTATGATTTTCTATGAATTTGAACATTATGTTTTAAAATATTCCATTTATGTGACTCTTTTACACTATACTGTCACAAAATTACAATCTGAGCTATCACAAGAATTGCTCACCAGCATAACCACAAACACTAGTCAAGAGTGACAAATGCTGCATTCACCCATGAACAAACAGTATATATTACTACACTTGTAATTTTTTCTGTTATTTTTAATGAAATAAAAATTTAAAATATGTATTTTATGCCTATATATATGACATACCACCAAGCTCTCCAGTTTTGCATATTTTCATGGTTGAAGAATAAACTCCAGAAAATATTAACCACCCACAGAGATCACCTTGACATGCTTTTGCTGCAGAAAATAGAACATTATACAAACTACTGAAGCCTGAAGCATACTCAAAACATCACATCCTATTTGTAAAATGCACAAAAAGAATAATGGGATCAGAAAGAACATTTTAAAAGTAATGAGTTATATTCGGTTTTAACTCTAGATAAAGAGAGGATTCTCAAAAAGCAGGTATAATTGCTTTGCAACATGATCAGACTTTGCTGAACATATCTGCTGGATAAATTTTGCTTAGTTTTACCCATACAGTCTCAAAGACATTAATAAGTAAAATAAAGCCATACCCACAAAAAATATGTATGACTGATATGAATACCAGAGGACAAACTACTGGGCAACCAGTGCCCCTATATGAAAAACCAGCAATCACACTAGAATTTCCCAAATCCATATTTGAAAGGAATCTAGTATTAAATTTAACTTACTTTGAAGGACAGTAGCATTTCTTTAAAAGCCTTAATCTAAAAATTACAGTGTACTTCCAACTATGACTGTTCTTCAATTTACAGAAACCAGTGTGAAGGTTCAGGATGTACTTTTGCCTCACAGGTTCATGCAAACTGCCAGAGGACTTCTGGCTGTAAAGGGTTATACAAGTTAAATCCAGCTATGATTTCAAATAACTTTTTTTAAAGGAATTGCAAAGAAAAATATGGTATTACAGCTGTGATAGTAAAAATCAACCTTAGGGACTCAGAACCCTTCCAGTCCTAAATTCTAAGGCCAATACACAAATTCACACAAATTCAGGTTGAATATTAGCACGTACAGAAAAAGGACAGATAATGTAGTACAATTACAATGAGGAAAAATAATATAACATTGTCTAATAACAAATTTCATATAAAAAACCCATTTATTTGTCATTACTTGTGCTTCACTCCCTACAGAGAAGGAAAAGCATGCCTTATTGAAAGTTCTACTAAACCTATTTATAGAATCATAGAATGGTTTGGGT
>NW_010292328.1:13456-17329 GCF_000700745.2 Antrostomus carolinensis | reverse complement strand
TTCTATGATTCTATGATTCTATGTTAAACAGCACTAGTCCCGATACTGAGGGATGCCACTCGTCACTGGTCTCCACTTGGACATGGAGCCATTGACTGCAACTCTTTGAGTGTGACCATCCAGCCAATTCCGTATTCACCAAGTGGTCCATTTGTCTAGTCCATGTCTCTCCAATTTAGAGACAAGGATGTCATGCAAGACAGTGTCAAATGACTTGCACAAGCCCAGGTAGATGAGATCAGGTGCTCTTCCCTTATTCATCAACACTGTACCTCCATCATAGAAGGCCACCAAATTGGTCAGGCACAATTTGCCTTTGGTGAAGCCATGTTCACTATCACCAATCACTTTCCCCGTGCCTTAGCTTAGTTTCCAGGAGTATCTGCTCATCTGCTTCATGATCTCGCGAGGCACAGAGGTGAAACAGACTGGTCTGTAGTTCCCTGGATCATCCTTGTTTTCCTTTTTAAAAATGGGTATTATGTTACCCCTTTTTGCATCCATGGGAACTTCATCAGACTTCCATGACTTCTCAAATATGATGGATAGTGGTTTGGCAGCTTCATCTGCCAGTTCTCTGAGGACCCGCAGATGCACCTCTTCATGTTCCATGAACTTGTGCACCTTCAGGTTCCTCAGATGGTCTCAAACCTGATCTTCTCCTACAGTGGGAAGCTCTTCATTCTCCCAGTCCCCATCTCTGCCTTATGTGGAGGGAAGAAAAAAAAGGTCATTGTTTTATTGCCATGAAATGCATTATAATAGGAGATCCTTAGGGACAAGTAAGTTCCAGGAAAGAAGCAAGGAGTTGAGAAACAACAATACACATTTTTCTTAAAGGTAATAAGAGCTGCCCCCTACCTAGGAATGCATCGTTTGTGGAGGCTAGATGAATTCTTAAGAGCTGGGCTTGTCAATAATGCTCCTTGAACTTGATTCATCATCATTTAGTCTCTTCTATTTTTCCACCAGTCCCTGTTCCTACTGTGCTGGCTAGCTTGCATCCTTCCTCTTATTTGCTCTCGTCCCCTCCTTCCAGCCTCCCAGGGTGCCATCTGTGTCTGCCTGGGATTCGTCTGTGCTGTAGACCTTTGCTAATGGGTATGGTAATCAGGGTAGAAAAGAAAAGTAAAGTCAGCCTTCTTAAGAGACTAACACATGAGTACATTAATGTGTAGCTTGAAAGGTACCTACAGTCATGTCTTGTGTCATTTATAAGGCTGCTTTTAGATCTGACGTGATTTCTCAGGATATTGCATATCAATTTGTATTAACCGTAGGATGTGTTATGTAAGCAGTGAGAGAGGTTATCTCATGACAACATCACAACTAATGCACATCATGACTATTCGTGCAAGATCACCTCTTACTTTAAGAATGCCAAACACAGAGGGCTTGTAAGAGATTTATAGAGGAACCTTTTCTCAAACACATAACGATATGCAAATATCTCAGGATCAAAGGTAAGTCAAAGAAAAATGGCAGTGTGCAGGCTCAGGCAGCTCAGCTAGCAGCCTAACCGCATGACAGACCCACAGGCAAATTCAGAGCTGTCAGCTTCACTGCCTGCGGAGCCCACCAAGGGGCCAGATGCTGCTGCTGGATGAATATTTTCAGCAGCTTGGCATCTGGGCTCTGTGATGGCCTGTGTGTCACGTTGGAGTGGGAGCTTTCACCGTGCTGCTAGGGATGGACACAAAGGAAAACAGATTTGCTGACATTAATGGTAATTAAAAATAAATTGTCATGACTGTTTTTAAGCCAAGTTCTACCTGCCAATTATAAAAGAGCAAAAAACCCTCAAAAACCAAACCCAAAGCTTCGCTTTATTTAAAAGCATGCTTTTAAATTATGCACACTTGCTGTTTATTTCTAGATTCTATCAGCATTGTCCTGAGCAAAAGTGGGAAGCGTATCCATATACATATACATGTATATACATATATAAACCCCACATCAAATAGGGAGTTACATGCATAGTATCCGTTCGTTCAGCCCTGTATCATATTCAGTCTGGGCACAGAATTTACTTTCTCTACCCTGAGGATTGATGATAATGAAACTAATGAAAAAATACTCCTCAGATTTACTTCATCTGCCTGGTGATTCCCAGTGCATCACAAGTGAAAGCTACCCTTATTTACTGAGGCAGTGTTATGCATGATGCTCTAATGGTGATATGGCTAGAAGGACAGTTTTAGCCCTCAGCTCTGGTAATTAGCAAAAATCAATAGAAACAGGGATTTATTTTTTTCCCTTCATGTTTTTTAAACAATTGAAGTACTTTCTTGGATTTCTAACAATTAGAAAAACAGTGATTAAGCATTATTTATATGAGATGTTGAAGTCTTCAGATGCCCTTTTAATTGGCTGGCCAAAGACATACATTAAAGAGAAATCAAAAAGGCTTACTTTTGTTGGGCTTGGAGGTAAAAAAAAAAAGGACAAAATGTTGAGGGTAGCTTTCTTTTTTTTTGTTTTTTTTTTTTTTTTGTTTTTTTTTTTGTTTTGTTTGGGGTTTTGGTTTGTTTTGGTTTGGTTTTAAATACAATTTATCAGCTGATAGAATCAATTAAGAACAAACCAAGTGTTTGGTCTTAGGAGAGCTCTTGCCATCCGTGTTCTGGTACAGCTTCCTCCGAAGTCACTATAATCCACAGTTCAGGGAAAGATGCCAGATTTTTACCCTTTATCAGCACGGTCAACTCCAGGTGCAGATAAGAGCTGCATTGGATGGGCTTTGCTTAGGACTGAGCATGTTTCCTCATGAGCAGTCAGTGGCACTGTTTCGACTGAATACATGTTCCATAGATGGATGAAGTTCAACCCTGAGCAGGAGACTAACATATAACCAGTAAATTACTTAGATCCTGTTTAACCCTAAAGTTTTGCACATGCACTTGTCATTTGCACAAGAAAGCCTGTAATTTGGGCAAGAGAATTTACAACCTGGAATCACAAATAACTGCACGGAAAGGTTTTCTCAAGCATAAGGGTCTTATTTTTCAATTTAATTAATTTAAACCAATTGTTTTTGCTAAATCTGGCTTTGTAATTTTTTTACTGTGAAAACAAGGTAGGAGTGCTTTTATTGACTCCTGAATGGTTGGAGAAGCACTTCACAGCGTTTCAGAATCCATTCGGAAACTACTTGAGATGCACAAAAACAGAATGCCTATAAAAGCCTTTAAAGGCAGGCCAGCTGTTTGCTGTGACCCTCCTTTCCAACCCAATAGCCCTGTGCCCCCAGTGAATTATTTTAAAGCACATTCTAAGCAGGAGATGTAATGGCCAAAACAGGAATATGAGAGACTTTACAGAATGCTTATGGCTGTTCTACAGAAACCACTTTCCATTTTCATACAAGTTAGTTTTTATAGATTTACTAATAATATTTGAAAACTTAAACCTACCCAAGGTTTATCCATGCAGGAGTTGTGTAGTGAAAGAAAAAGAAAAACCCATGAAAACATACTAAAACTTTTGATAGAGATTGAGGTGGAGTTAGTGCACTGAAGTAATTACATTTATTTAGCAGACAATTAAAAAAAACCTAAAAAACAACAGCTTGGAAAATTATATTTTGGATGAAATCCTGCCTCTGCTGTGATGGACTTCATCCAGTTTGCAGTCTGGAGTAAGATTTTCTCCTACATTAGTGTCTAAAATGTTTGATCTGCTATAGTTTCTGAGTCATCTTTCATAATACCTTTTCATTGACTGTAAAAGAAGCTGTATCAGACTAATGAGCTGACCTTTTTTAATTTCTGAGCAAATTATTCCATTACTAAATATATAATATGATAGATTTAATTGGTTTTGATAGTGCAGGTAGTGAAGTAGTATTAAACCCTGTTAAGAGACCTTAGGAAA